>NW_027440748.1:0-65375 GCF_031893055.1 Leptodactylus fuscus | reverse complement strand
TAAAGGCCCCGGCGTGGCGGGTAGGTGCGCGCCGGTACTGTCTGCTCCGGTACTATGTGCCCAATCGAAAATCCGAGAGAATCGTTTTAAAGCCAGGGATCCGCCCTTTCAAAATATACCAGAATTGTGCTTCTCGGACCTGATTTGGAGGAGCTGCGGCCTCCCAAAGTGGGCCTATTTCACCCCATTTGATAGCCATTTGCGCTTTAAAGTTGCCTCTCTTCCGGGAGACGTAGCTCCACCTCCTTACATCCGATCGACCCGATTCCGGTTTCCTTGAAAAGTAGAGATCGAGACCTTTCCAACGAGGGGTCGATCAACCCTGTAGCCCCAAAGGCCCCGGCGTGGCGGGTAGGTGCGCGCCGGTACTGTCTGCTCCGGTAATATGCGCCCAATCGAAAATCCGAGAGAAGCTTTTTAAAGCCAGAGATCCGCCCTTTCAAATATACCAGAATTGTGCTTCTCGGACCTGATTTGGAGGAGCTGCGGCCTCCCAAAGTGGGCCTATTTCACCCCATTTGACAGCCATTTGCGCTTTAAAGTTGCCTCTCTTCCGGGAGACGTAGCTCCGCCTCCTTACATCCGATCGACCCGATTCCAGTTTCCTTGAAAAGTAGAGATCGAGACCTTTCCAACGAGGGGTCGATCAACCCTGTAGCCCCAAAGGCCCCGGCGTGGCGGGTAGGTGCGCGCTGGTACTGTCTGCTCCGGTAATATGCGCCCAATCGAAAATCCGAGAGAAGCGTTTTAAAGCCAGAGATCCGCCCTTTCAAAATATACCAGAATTGTGCTTCTCGGACCTGATTTGGAGGAGCTGCGGCCTCCCAAAGTGGGCCTATTTCACCCCATTTGAAAGCCATTCGCGCTTTAAAGTTGCCTCTCTTCCGGGAGACGTAGCTCCGCCTCCTTACATCCGATCGACCCGATTCCGGTTTCCTTGAAAAGTAGAGATCGAGACCTTTCCAACGAGTGGTCGAGCAGCCCTGTAGCCCCAAAGGCCCCAGCGTGGCGGGTAGGTGCGCGCCGGTACTGTCTGCTCCGGTACTATGTGCCCAATCGAAAATCCGAGAGAATCGTTTTAAAGCCAGGGATCCGCCCTTTCAAAATATACCAGAATTGTGCTTCTCGGACCTGATTTGAAGGAGCTGCGGCCTCCCAAAGTGGGCCTATTTCACCCCATTTGATAGCCATTTGCGTTTTAAAGTTGCCTCTCTTCCGGGAGACGTAGCTCCGCCTCCTTACATCCGATCGACCCGATTCCAGTTTCCTTGAAAAGTAGAGATCGAGATCTTTCCAACGAGGGGTCGATCAACCCTGTAGCCCCAAAGGCCCCGGCGTGGCGGGTAGGTGCGCGCCGGTACTGTCTGCTCCGGTAATATGCGCCCAATCGAAAATCCGAGAGAAGCGTTTTAAAGCCAGATATCCGCCCTTTCAAAATATACCAGAATTGTGCTTCTCGGACCTGATTTGGAGGAACTGCGGCCTCCCAAAGTGGGCCTATTTCACCCCATTTGATAGCCATTTGCGCTTTAAAGTTGCCTCTCTTCCGGGAGACGTAGCTCCGCCTCCTTACATCCGATCGACCTGATTCCGGTTTCCTTGAAAAGTAGAGATCGAGACCTTTCCAACGAGGGGTCGGTCAGCCCTGTAGCCCCAAAGGCCCCGGCGTGGCGGGTAGGTGCGCGCCGGTACTGTCTGCTCCGGTACTATGTGCCCAATCGAAAATCCGAGAGAATCGTTTTAAAGCCAGGGATCCGCCCTTTCAAAATATACCAGAATTGTGCTTCTCGGACCTGATTTGAAGGAGCTGCGGCCTCCCAAAATGGGCCTATTTCACCCCATTTGATAGCCATTTGCGCTTTAAAGTTGCCTCTCTTCCGGGAGACGTAGCTCCGCCTCCTTACATCCGATCGACCCGATTCCGGTTTCCTTGAAAAGTAGAGATCGAGACCTTTCCAACGAGGGGTCAAACAACCCTGTAGCCCCAAAGGCCCCGGCGTGGCGGGTAGGTGCGCGCCGGTACTGTCTGCTCCGGTAATATGCGCCCAATCGAAAATCCAAGAGAAGCGTTTTAAAGCCAGAGATCCGCCCTTTCAAAATATACCAGAATTGTGCTTCTCGGACCTGATTTGGAGGAGCTGCGGCCTCCCAAAGTGGGCCTATTTCACCCCATTTGATAGCCATTTGCGCTTTAAAGTTGCCTCTCTTCCGGGAGACGTAGCTCCACCTCCTTACATCCGATCGACCCGATTCCGGTTTCCTTGAAAAGTAGAGATCGAGACCTTTCCAACGAGGGGTCGATCAACCCTGTAGCCCCAAAGGCCCCGGCGTGGCGGGTAGGTGCGCGCCGGTACTGTCTGCTCCGGTAATATGCGCCCAATCGAAAATCCGAGAGAAGCTTTTTAAAGCCAGAGATCCGCCCTTTCAAAATATACCAGAATTGTGCTTCTCGGACCTGATTTGGAGGAGCTGCGGCCTCCCAAAGTGGGCCTATTTCACCCCATTTGACAGCCATTTGCGCTTTAAAGTTGCCTCTCTTCCGGGAGACGTAGCTCCGCCTCCTTACATCCGATCGACCCGATTCCAGTTTCCTTGAAAAGTAGAGATCGAGACCTTTCCAACGAGGGGTCGATCAACCCTGTAGCCCCAAAGGCCCCGGCGTGGCGGGTAGGTGCGCGCTGGTACTGTCTGCTCCGGTAATATGCGCCCAATCGAAAATCCGAGAGAAGCGTTTTAAAGCTAGAGATCCGCCCTTTCAAAATATACCAGAATTGTGCTTCTCGGACCTGATTTGGAGGAGCTGCGGCCTCCCAAAGTGGGCCTATTTCACCCTATTTGATAGCCATTTGCGCTTTAAAGTTGCCTCTCTTCCGGGAGACGTAGCTCCGCCTCCTTACATCCGATCGACCCGATTCCGGTTTCCTTGAAAAGTAGAGATCGAGACCTTTCCAACGAGGGGGTCGAGCAGCCCTGTAGCCCCAAAGGCCCCGGCGTGGCGGGTAGGTGCGCGCCGGTACTGTCTGCTCCGGTACTATGTGCCCAATCGAAAATCCGAGAGAAGCGTTTTAAAGCCAGGGATCCGCCCTTTCAAAATATACCAGAATTGTGCTTCTCGGACCTGATTTGAAGGAGCTGCGGCCTCCCAAAATGGGCCTATTTCACCCCATTTGATAGCCATTTGCGCTTTAAAGTTGCCTCTCTTCCGGGAGACGTAGCTCCGCCTCCTTACATCCGATCGACCCGATTCCGGTTTCCTTGAAAAGTAGAGATCGAGACCTTTCCAACGAGGGGTCGATCAACCCTGTAGCCCCAAAAGCCCCGGCGTGGCGGGTAGGTGCGCGCCGGTACTGTCTGCTCCAGTAATATGCGCCCAATCGAAAATCCGAGAGAAGCGTTTTAAAGCCAGAGATCCGCCCTTTCAAAATATACCAGAATTGTGCTTCTCGGACCTGATTTGGAGGAGCTGCGGCCTCCCAAAGTGGGCCTATTTCACCCCATTTGAAAGCCATTCGCGCTTTAAAGTTGCCTCTCTTCCGGGAGACGTAGCTCCGCCTCCTTACATCCGATCGACTGGATTCCGGTTTCCTTGAAAAGTAGAGATCGAGACCTTTCCAACGAGTGGTCGAGCAGCCCTGTAGCCCCAAAGGCCCCAGTGTGGCGGGTAGGTGCGCGCCGGTACTGTCTGCTCCGGTACTATGTGCCCAATCGAAAATCCGAGAGAATCGTTTTAAAGCCAGGGATCCGCCCTTTCAAAATATACCAGAATTGTGCTTCTCGGACCTGATTTGAAGGAGCTGCGGCCTCCCAAAATGGGCCTATTTCACCCCATTTGATAGCCATTTGCGCTTTAAAGTTGCCTCTCTTCCGGGAGACGTAGCTCCGCCTCCTT
Organism: Leptodactylus fuscus; assembly: GCF_031893055.1. NCBI lineage: Eukaryota > Metazoa > Chordata > Amphibia > Anura > Leptodactylidae > Leptodactylus > Leptodactylus fuscus. The sequence continues at coordinate 61,486 of NW_027440748.1, read as the reverse complement.
ACATCCGATCGACCCGATTCCGGTTTCCTTGAAAAGTAGAGATCGAGACCTTTCCAACGAGGGGTCGATCAACCCTGTAGCCCCAAAAGCCCCGGCGTGGCGGGTAGGTGCGCGCCGGTACTGTCTGCTCCAGTAATATGCGCCCAATCGAAAATCCGAGAGAAGCGTTTTAAAGCCAGAGATCCGCCCTTTCAAAATATACCAGAATTGTGCTTCTCGGACCTGATTTGGAGGAGCTGCGGCCTCCCAAAGTGGGCCTATTTCACCCCATTTGATAGACATTTGCGCTTTAAAGTTGCCTCTCTTCCGGGAGACGTAGCTCCGCCTCCTTACATCCGATCGACCCGATTCCAGTTTCCTTGAAAAGTAGAGATCGAGACCTTTCCAACGAGGGGTCAAACAACCCTGTAGCCCCAAAGGCCCCGGCGTGGCGGGTAGGTGCGCGCCGGTACTGTCTGCTCCGGTAATATGCGCCCAATCGAAAATCCGAGAGAAGCGTTTTAAAGCCAGAGATCCGCCCTTTCAAAATATTCCAGAGTTGTGCTTCTCGGACCTGATTTGGAGGAGCTGCGGCCTCCCAAATTGGGCCTATTTCACCCCATTTAATAGCCATTTGCGCTTTAAAGTTGCCTCTCTTCCGGGAGACGTAGCTCCGCCTCCTTACATCCGATCAACCCGATTCCGGTTTCCTTGAAAAGTAGAGATCGAGACCTTTCCAACGAGGGGTCGATCAACCCTGTAGCCCCAAAGGCCCCGGCGTGGCGGGTAGGTGCGCGCTGGTACTGTCTGCTCCGGTAATATGCGCCCAATCGAAAATCCGAGAGAAGCTTTTTAAAGCCAGAGATCCGCCCTTTCAAAATATACCAGAATTGTGCTTCTCGGACCTGATTTGGAGGAGCTGCGGCCTCCCAACGTGGGCCTATTTCACCCCATTTGATAGCCATTTGCACTTTAAAGCTGCCTCTCTTCCGGGAGACGTAGCTCCGCCTCCTTACATCCGATCGACCCGATTCTGGTTTCCTTGAAAAGTAGAGATCGAGACCTTTCCAACGAGGGGTCGATCAACCCTGTAGCCCCAAAGGCCCCGGCGTCGCGGGTAGGTGCGCGCCGGTACTGTCTGCTCCGGTAATATGCGCCCAATCGAAAATCCGAGAGAAGCTTTTTAAAGCCAGAGATCCGCCCTTTCAAAATATACCAGAATTGTGCTTCTCGGACCTGATTTGGAGGAGCTGCGGCCTCCCAAAGTGGGCCTATTTCACCCCATTTGATAGCCATTTGCGCTTTAAAGTTGCCTCTCTTCCGGGAGACGTAGCTCCGCCTCCTTACATCCGATCGACCCGATTCCGGTTTCCTTGAAAAGTAGAGATCGAGACCTTTCCAACGAGGGGTCGATCAACCCTGTAGCCCCAAAGGCCCCGGCGTGGCGGGTAGGTGCGCGCCGGTACTGTCTGCTCCGGTAATATGCGCCCAATCGAAAATCCGAGAGAAGCGTTTTAAAGCCAGAGATCCGCCCTTTCAAAATATACCAGAATTGTGCTTCTCGGACCTGATTTGGAGGAGCTGCGGCCTCCCAAAGTGGGCCTATTTCACCCCATTTGATAGCCATTTGTGCTTTAAAGTTGCCTCTCTTCCGGGAGACGTAGCTCCGCCTCCTTACATCCGATCGACCCGATTCCGGTTTCCTTGAAAAGTAGAGATCGAGACCTTTCCAACGAGGGGTCAATCAACCCTGTAGCCCCAAAGGCCCCGGCGTGGCGGGTAGGTGCGCGCCGGTACTGTCTGCTCCGGTACTATGTGCCCAATCGAAAATCCGAGAGAAGCGTTTTAAAGCCAGGGATCCGCCCTTTCAAAATATACCAGAATTGTGCTTCTCGGACCTGATTTGAAGGAGCTGCGGCCTCCCAAAGTGGGCCTATTTCACCCCATTTGATAGCCATTTGCGTTTTAAAGTTGCCTCTCTTCCGGGAGACGTAGCTCCGCCTCCTTACATTCGATCGACCCGATTCCAGTTTCCTTGAAAAGTAGAGATCGAGATCTTTCCAACGAGGGGTCGATCAACCCTGTAGCCCCAAAGGCCCCGGCGTGGCGGGTAGGTGCGCGCCGGTACTGTCTGCTCCGGTAATATGCGCCCAATCGAAAATCCGAGAGAAGCGTTTTAAAGCCAGATATCCGCCCTTTCAAAATATACCAGAATTGTGCTTCTCGGACCTGATTTGGAGGAACTGCGGCCTCCCAAAGTGGGCCTATTTCACCCCATTTGATAGCCATTTGCGCTTTAACGTTGCCTCTCTTCCGGGAGACGTAGCTCCGCCTCCTTACATCCGATCGACCTGATTCCGGTTTCCTTGAAAAGTAGAGATCGAGACCTTTCCAACGAGGGGTCGGTCAGCCCTGTAGCCCCAAAGGCCCCGGCGTGGCGGGTAGGTGCGCGCCGGTACTGTCTGCTCCGGTAATATGCGCCCAATCGAAAATCCGAGCGAAGCGTTTTAAAGCCAGAGATCCGCCCTTTCAAAATATACCAGAATTGTGCTTCTCGGACCTGATTTGGAGGAGCTGCGGCCTCCCAAAGTGGGCCTATTTCACCCTATTTGATAGCCATTTGCGCTTTAAAGTTGCCTCTCTTCCGGGAGACGTAGCTCCGCCTCCTTACATCCGATCGACCCGATTCCGGTTTCCTTGAAAAGTAGAGATCGAGACCTTTCCAACGAGTGGTTGAGCAGCCCTGTAGCCCCAAAGGCCCCAGCGTGGCGGGTAGGTGCGCGCCGGTACTGTCTGCTCCGGTACTATGTGCCCAATCGAAAATCCGATAGAATCGTTTTAAAGCCAGGGATCCGCCCTTTCAAAATATACCAGAATTGTGCTTCTCGGACCTGATTTGAAGGAGCTGCGGCCTCCCAAAATGGGCCTATTTCACCCCATTTGATAGCCATTTGCGCTTTAAAGTTGCCTCTCTTCCGGGAGACGTAGCTCCGCCTCCTTACATCCGATCGACCCGATTCCAGTTTCCTTGAAAAGTAGAGATCGAGACCTTTCCAACGAGGGGTCGATCAACCCTGTAGCCCCAAAGGCCCCGGCGTGGCGGGTAGGTGCGCGCTGGTACTGTCTGCTCCGGTAATATGCGCCCAATCGAAAATCCGAGAGAAGCGTTTTAAAGCCAGAGATCCGCCCTTTCAAAATATACCAGAATTGTGCTTCTCGGACCTGATTTGGAGGAGCTGCGGCCTCCCAAAGTGGGCCTATTTCACCCCATTTGAAAGCCATTCGCGCTTTAAAGTTGCCTCTCTTCCGGGAGACGTAGCTCCGCCTCCTTACATCCGATCGACTGGATTCCGGTTTCCTTGAAAAGTAGAGATCGAGACCTTTCCAACGAAGTGGTCGAGCAGCCCTGTAGCCCCAAAGGCCCCAGCGTGGCGGGTAGGTGCGCGCCGGTACTGTCTGCTCCGGTACTATGTGCCCAATCGAAAATCCGAGAGAATCGTTTTAAAGCCAGGGATCCGCCCTTTCAAAATATACCAGAATTGTGCTTCTCGGACCTGATTTGAAGGAGCTGCGGCCTCCCAAAGTGGGCCTATTTCACCCCATTTGATAGCCATTTGCGTTTTAAAGTTGCCTCTCTTCCGGGAGACGTAGCTCCGCCTCCTTACATCCGATCGACCCGATTCCAGTTTCCTTGAAAAGTAGAGATCGAGATCTTTCCAACGAGGGGTCGATCAACCCTGTAGCCCCAAAGGCCCCGGCGTGGCGGGTAGGTGCGCGCCGGTACTGTCTGCTCCGGTAATATGCGCCCAATCGAAAATCCGAGCGAAGCGTTTTAAAGCCAGAGATCCGCCCTTTCAAAATATACCAGAATTGTGCTTCTCGGACCTGATTTGGAGGAGTTGCGGCCTCCCAAAGTGGGCCTATTTCACCCTATTTGATAGCCATTTGCGCTTTAAAGTTGCCTCTCTTCCAGGAGACGTAGCTCCGCCTCCTTACATCCGATCGACCCGATTCCGGTTTCCTTGAAAAGTAGAGATCGAGACCTTTCCAACGAGTGGTTGAGCAGCCCTGTAGCCCCAAAGGCCCCAGCGTGGCGGGTAGGTGCGCGCCGGTACTGTCTGCTCCGGTACTATGTGCCCAATCGAAAATCCGAGAGAATCCTTTTAAAGCCAGAGATCCGCCCTTTCAAAATATACCAGAATTGTGCTTCTCGGACCTGATTTGGAGGAGCTGCGGCCTCCCAAAATGGGCCTATTTCACCCCATTTGATAGCCATTTGCGCTTTAAAGTTGCCTCTCTTCCGGGAGACGTAGCTCCGCCTCCTTACATCCGATCGACCCGATTCCAGTTTCCTGAAAAGTAGAGATCGAGACCTTTCCAACGAGGGGTCGATCAACCCTGTAGCCCCAAAGGCCCCGGCGTGGCGGGTAGGTGCGCGCTGGTACTGTCTGCTCCGGTAATATGCGCCCAATCGAAAATCCGAGAGAAGCGTTTTAAAGCCAGAGATCCGCCCTTTCAAAATATACCAGAATTGTGCTTCTCGGACCTGATTTGGAGGAGCTGCGGCCTCCCAAAGTGGGCCTATTTCACCCCATTTGAAAGCCATTCGCGTTTTAAAGTTGCCTCTCTTCCGGGAGACGTATCCGATTCCAGTTTCCTTGAAAAGTAGAGATCGAGATCTTTCCAACGAGGGGTCGATCAACCCTGTAGCCCCAAAGGCCCCGGCGTGGCGGGGGTAGGTGCGCGCCGGTACTGTCTGCTCCGGTAATTATGCGCCCCAATCGAAAATCCGAGAGAAGCGTTTTAAAAGCCAGATATCCCGCCCTTTCAAAATATACCAGAATTGTGCTTCTCGGACCTGATTTGGAGGAACTGCGGCCTCCCAAAGTGGGCCTATTTCACCCATTTGATAGCCATTTGCGCTTTAAAAGTTGCCTCTCTTCCGGGGAGACGTAGCTCCGCCTCCTTACATCCGATCGACCTGATTCCGGTTTCCTTGAAAAGTAGAGATCGAGACCTTTCCAACGAGGGGTCGGTCAGCCCCTGTAGCCCCAAAGGCTCCCGGCGTTGGCGGGTAGGTTGCGCGCCGGTACTGTCTGCTCCGGTACTATGTGCCCAATCGAAAATCCGAGAGAATCGTTTTAAAGCCAGGGATCCGCCCTTTCAAAATATACCAGAATTGTGCTTCTCGGACCTGATTTGGAGGAGCTGCGGCCTCCCAAAGTGGGCCTATTTCACCCCATTTGATAGCCATTTGCGCTTTAAAGTTGCCTCTCTTCCGGGAGACGTAGCTCCACCTCCTTACATCCGATCGACCCGATTCCGGTTTCCTTGAAAAGTAGAGATCGAGACCTTTCCAACGAGGGGTCGATCAACCCTGTAGCCCCAAAGGCCCCCGGCGTGGCGGGTAGGTGCGCGCCGGTACTGTCTGCTCCGGTAATATGCGCCCAATCCGAAAATCCGAGAGAAGCTTTTTAAAGCCAGAGATCCGCCCTTTCAAAATATACCAGAATTGTGCTTCTCGGACCCTGATTTGGAGGAGCTGCGGCCTCCCAAAGTGGGCCCTATTTCACCCCATTTGACAGCCATTTGCGCTTTTAAAGTTGCCTCTCTTCCGGGAGACGTAGCTCCGCCTCCTTACATCCGATCGACCCGATTCCAGTTTCCTTGAAAAGTAGAGATCGAGACCTTTCCAACGAGGGGTCGATCAACCCTGTAGCCCCAAAGGCCCCGGCGTGGCGGGTAGGTGCGCGCTGGTACTGTCTGCTCCGGTAATATGCGCCCAATCGAAAATCCGAGAGAAGCGTTTTAAAGCCAGAGATCCGCCCTTTCAAAATATACCAGAATTGTGCTTCTCGGACCTGATTTGGAGGAGCTGCGGCCTCCCAAAGTGGGCCTATTTCACCCCATTTGAAAGCCATTCGCGCTTTAAAGTTGCCTCTCTTCCGGGAGACGTAGCTCCGCCTACTTACATCCGATCGACCCGATTCCGGTTTCCTTGAAAGTAGAGATCGAGACCTTTCCAACGAGTGGTCGAGCAGCCCTGTAGCCCCAAAGGCCCCCAGCGTGGCGGGTAGGTGCGCGCCGAGGTACTGTCTGCTCCGGGTACTATGTGCCCAATCGAAAATCCGAGAGAATCGTTTTAAAGCCAGGGATCCGCCCTTTCAAAATATACCAGAATTGTGCTTCTCGGACCTGATTTGAAGGAGCTGCGGCCTCCCAAAGTGGGCCTATTTCACCCCATTTGATAGCCATTTGCGTTTTAAAGTTGCCTCTCTTCCGGGAGACGTAGCTCCGGCCTCCTTACATCCTGATCCGACCCGATTCCAGTTTCCTTGAAAAGTAGAGATCGAGATCTTTCCAACGAGGGGTCGATCAACCCTGTAGCCCCCAAAGGGCCCCGGCGTGGCGGGGTAGGTGCGCGCCGGTACTGTCTGCTCCGGTAATATGCGCCCAATCGAAAATCCGGAGAGAAGCGTTTTAAAGCCAGATATCCGCCCTTTCAAAATATACCAGAATTGTGCTTCTCGGACCTGATTTGGAGGAACTGCGGCCTCCCAAAGTGGGCCTATTTCACCCCATTTGATAGCCATTTGCGCTTTAAAGTTGCCTCTCTTCCGGGAGACGTAGCTCCGCCTCCTTACATCCGATCGACCTGATTCCGGTTTCCTTGAAAAGTAGAGATCGAGACCTTTCCAACGAGGGGTCGGTCAGCCCTGTAGCCCCAAAGGCCCCGGCGTGGCGGGTAGGTGCGCGCCGGTACTGTCTGCTCCGGTACTATGTGCCCAATCGAAAATCCGAGAGAATCGTTTTAAAGCCAGGGATCCGCCCTTTCAAAATATACCAGAATTGTGCTTCTCGGACCTGATTTGAAGGAGCTGCGGCCTCCCAAAATGGGCCTATTTCACCCCATTTGATAGCCATTTGCGCTTTAAAGTTGCCTCTCTTCCGGGAGACGTAGCTCCGCCTCCTTACATCCGATCGACCCGATTCCGGTTTCCTTGAAAAGTAGAGATCGAGACCTTTCCAACGAGGGGTCAAACAACCCTGTAGCCCCAAAGGCCCCGGCGTGGCGGGTAGGTGCGCGCCGGTACTGTCTGCTCCGGTAATATGCGCCCAATCGAAAATCCAAGAGAAGCGTTTTAAAGCCAGAGATCCGCCCTTTCAAAATATACCAGAATTGTGCTTCTCGGACCTGATTTGGAGGAGCTGCGGCCTCCCAAAGTGGGCCTATTTCACCCCATTTGATAGCCATTTGCGCTTTAAAGTTGCCTCTCTTCCGGGAGACGTAGCTCCACCTCCTTACATCCGATCGACCCGATTCCGGTTTCCTTGAAAAGTAGAGATCGAGACCTTTCCAACGAGGGGTCGATCAACCCTGTAGCCCCAAAGGCCCCGGCGTGGCGGGTAGGTGCGCGCCGGTACTGTCTGCTCCGGTAATATGCGCCCAATCGAAAATCCGAGAGAAGCTTTTTAAAGCCAGAGATCCGCCCTTTCAAAATATACCAGAATTGTGCTTCTCGGACCTGATTTGGAGGAGCTGCGGCCTCCCAAAGTGGGCCTATTTCACCCCATTTGACAGCCATTTGCGCTTTAAAGTTGCCTCTCTTCCGGGAGACGTAGCTCCGCCTCCTTACATCCGATCGACCCGATTCCAGTTTCCTTGAAAAGTAGAGATCGAGACCTTTCCAACGAGGGGTCGATCAACCCTGTAGCCCCAAAGGCCCCGGCGTGGCGGGTAGGTGCGCGCTGGTACTGTCTGCTCCGGTAATATGCGCCCAATCGAAAATCCGAGAGAAGCGTTTTAAAGCCAGAGATCCGCCCTTTCAAAATATACCAGAATTGTGCTTCTCGGACCTGATTTGGAGGAGCTGCGGCCTCCCAAAGTGGGCCTATTTCACCCTATTTGATAGCCATTTGCGCTTTAAAGTTGCCTCTCTTCCGGGAGACGTAGCTCCGCCTCCTTACATCCGATCGACCCGATTCCGGTTTCCTTGAAAAGTAGAGATCGAGACCTTTCCAACGAGGGGTCGAGCAGCCCTGTAGCCCCAAAGGCCCCGGCGTGGCGGGTAGGTGCGCGCCGGTACTGTCTGCTCCGGTACTATGTGCCCAATCGAAAATCCGAGAGAAGCGTTTTAAAGCCAGGGATCCGCCCTTTCAAAATATACCAGAATTGTGCTTCTCGGACCTGATTTGAAGGAGCTGCGGCCTCCCAAAATGGGCCTATTTCACCCCATTTGATAGCCATTTGCGCTTTAAAGTTGCCTCTCTTCCGGGAGACGTAGCTCCGCCTCCTTACATCCGATCGACCCGATTCCGGTTTCCTTGAAAAGTAGAGATCGAGACCTTTCCAACGAGGGGGTCGATCAACCCTGTAGCCCCAAAAAGCCCCGGCGTGGCGGGTAGGTGCGCGCCGGTACTGTCTGCTCCAGTAATATGCGCCCAATCGAAAATCCGAGAGAAGCGTTTTAAAGCCAGAGATCCGCCCTTTCAAAATATACCAGAATTGTGCTTCTCGGACCTGATTTGGAGGAGCTGCGGCCTCCCAAAGTGGGCCTATTTCACCCCATTTGAAAGCCATTCGCGCTTTAAAGTTGCCTCTCTTCCGGGAGACGTAGCTCCGCCTCCTTACATCCGATCGACTGGATTCCGGTTTCCTTGAAAAGTAGAGATCGAGACCTTTCCAACGAGTGGTCGAGCAGCCCTGTAGCCCCAAAGGCCCCAGTGTGGCGGGTAGGTGCGCGCCGGTACTGTCTGCTCCGGTACTATGTGCCCAATCGAAAATCCGAGAGAATCGTTTTAAAGCCAGGGATCCGCCCTTTCAAAATATACCAGAATTGTGCTTCTCGGACCTGATTTGAAGGAGCTGCGGCCTCCCAAAATGGGCCTATTTCACCCCATTTGATAGCCATTTGCGCTTTAAAGTTGCCTCTCTTCCGGGAGACGTAGCTCCGCCTCCTTACATCCGATCGACCCGATTCCGGTTTCCTTGAAAAGTAGAGATCGAGACCTTTCCAACGAGGGGTCGATCAACCCTGTAGCCCCAAAAGCCCCGGCGTGGCGGGTAGGTGCGCGCCGGTACTGTCTGCTCCAGTAATATGCGCCCAATCGAAAATCCGAGAGAAGCGTTTTAAAGCCAGAGATCCGCCCTTTCAAAATATACCAGAATTGTGCTTCTCGGACCTGATTTGGAGGAGCTGCGGCCTCCCAAAGTGGGCCTATTTCACCCCATTTGATAGACATTTGCGCTTTAAAGTTGCCTCTCTTCCGGGAGACGTAGCTCCGCCTCCTTACATCCGATCGACCCGATTCCAGTTTCCTTGAAAAGTAGAGATCGAGACCTTTCCAACGAGGGGTCAAACAACCCTGTAGCCCCAAAGGCCCCGGCGTGGCGGGTAGGTGCGCGCCGGTACTGTCTGCTCCGGTAATATGCGCCCAATCGAAAATCCGAGAGAAGCGTTTTAAAGCCAGAGATCCGCCCTTTCAAAATATTCCAGAATTGTGCTTCTCGGACCTGATTTGGAGGAGCTGCGGCCTCCCAAATTGGGCCTATTTCACCCCATTTAATAGCCATTTGCGCTTTAAAGTTGCCTCTCTTCCGGGAGACGTAGCTCCGCCTCCTTACATCCGATCAACCCGATTCCGGTTTCCTTGAAAAGTAGAGATCGAGACCTTTCCAACGAGGGGTCGATCAACCCTGTAGCCCCAAAGGCCCCGGCGTGGCGGGTAGGTGCGCGCTGGTACTGTCTGCTCCGGTAATATGCGCCCAATCGAAAATCCGAGAGAAGCTTTTTAAAGCCAGAGATCCGCCCTTTCAAAATATACCAGAATTGTGCTTCTCGGACCTGATTTGGAGGAGCTGCGGCCTCCCAACGTGGGCCTATTTCACCCCATTTGATAGCCATTTGCACTTTAAAGCTGCCTCTCTTCCGGGAGACGTAGCTCCGCCTCCTTACATCCGATCGACCCGATTCCGGTTTCCTTGAAAAGTAGAGATCGAGACCTTTCCAACGAGGGGTCGATCAACCCTGTAGCCCCAAAGGCCCCGGCGTCGCGGGTAGGTGCGCGCCGGTACTGTCTGCTCCGGTAATATGCGCCCAATCGAAAATCCGAGAGAAGCTTTTTAAAGCCAGAGATCCGCCCTTTCAAAATATACCAGAATTGTGCTTCTCGGACCTGATTTGGAGGAGCTGCGGCCTCCCAAAGTGGGCCTATTTCACCCCATTTGATAGCCATTTGCGCTTTAAAGTTGCCTCTCTTCCGGGAGACGTAGCTCCGCCTCCTTACATCCGATCGACCCGATTCCGGTTTCCTTGAAAAGTAGAGATCGAGACCTTTCCAACGAGGGGTCGATCAACCCTGTAGCCCCAAAGGCCCCGGCGTGGCGGGTAGGTGCGCGCCGGTACTGTCTGCTCCGGTAATATGCGCCCAATCGAAAATCCGAGAGAAGCGTTTTAAAGCCAGAGATCCGCCCTTTCAAAATATACCAGAATTGTGCTTCTCGGACCTGATTTGGAGGAGCTGCGGCCTCCCAAAGTGGGCCTATTTCACCCCATTTGATAGCCATTTGTGCTTTAAAGTTGCCTCTCTTCCGGGAGACGTAGCTCCGCCTCCTTACATCCGATCGACCCGATTCCGGTTTCCTTGAAAAGTAGAGATCGAGACCTTTCCAACGAGGGGTCAATCAACCCTGTAGCCCCAAAGGCCCCGGCGTGGCGGGTAGGTGCGCGCCGGTACTGTCTGCTCCGGTACTATGTGCCCAATCGAAAATCCGAGAGAAGCGTTTTAAAGCCAGGGATCCGCCCTTTCAAAATATACCAGAATTGTGCTTCTCGGACCTGATTTGAAGGAGCTGCGGCCTCCCAAAGTGGGCCTATTTCACCCCATTTGATAGCCATTTGCGTTTTAAAGTTGCCTCTCTTCCGGGAGACGTAGCTCCGCCTCCTTACATTCGATCGACCCGAATCCAGTTTCCTTGAAAAGTAGAGATCGAGATCTTTCCAACGAGGGGTCGATCAACCCTGTAGCCCCAAAGGCCCCGGCGTGGCGGGTAGGTGCGCGCCGGTACTGTCTGCTCCGGTAATATGCGCCCAATCGAAAATCCAAGAGAAGCGTTTTAAAGCCAGAGATCCGCCCTTTCAAAATATACCAGAATTGTGCTTCTCGGACCTGATTTGGAGGAGCTGCGGCCTCCCAAAGTGGGCCTATTTCACCCCATTTGATAGCCATTTGCGCTTTAAAGTTGCCTCTCTTCCGGGAGACGTAGCTCCACCTCCTTACATCCGATCGACCCGATTCCGGTTTCCTTGAAAAGTAGAGATCGAGACCTTTCCAACGAGGGGTCGATCAACCCTGTAGCCCCAAAGGCCCCGGCGTGGCGGGTAGGTGCGCGCCGGTACTGTCTGCTCCGGTAATATGCGCCCAATCGAAAATCCGAGAGAAGCGTTTTAAAGCCAGAGATCCGCCCTTTCAAAATATACCAGAATTGTGCTTCTCGGACCTGATTTGGAGGAGCTGCGGCCTCCCAAAGTGGGCCTATTTCACCCCATTTGACAGCCATTTGCGCTTTAAAGTTGCCTCTCTTCCGGGAGACGTAGCTCCGCCTCCTTACATCCGATCGACCCGATTCCAGTTTCCTTGAAAAGTAGAGATCGAGACCTTTCCAACGAGGGGTCGATCAACCGTGTAGCCCCAAAGGCCCCGGCGTGGCGGGTAGGTGCGCGCTGGTACTGTCTGCTCCGGTAATATGCGCCCAATCGAAAATCCGAGAGAAGCGTTTTAAAGCCAGAGATCCGCCCTTTCAAAATATACCAGAATTGTGCTTCTCGGACCTGATTTGGAGGAGCTGCGGCCTCCCAAAGTGGGCCTATTTCACCCCATTTGAAAGCCATTCGCGCTTTAAAGTTGCCTCTCTTCCGGGAGACGTAGCTCCGCCTCCTTACATCCGATCGACTGGATTCCGGTTTCCTTGAAAAGTAGAGATTGAGACCTTTCCAACGAGTGGTCGAGCAGCCCTGTAGCCCCAAAGGCCCCAGCGTGGCGGGTAGGTGCGCGCCGGTACTGTCTGCTCCGGTACTATGTGCCCAATCGAAAATCCGAGAGAATCGTTTTAAAGCCAGGGATCCGCCCTTTCAAAATATACCAGAATTGTGCTTCTCGGACCTGATTTGAAGGAGCTGCGGCCTCCCAAAGTGGGCCTATTTCACCCCATTTGATAGCCATTTGCGTTTTAAAGTTGCCTCTCTTCCGGGAGACGTAGCTCCGCCTCCTTACATCCGATCGACCCGATTCCAGTTTCCTTGAAAAGTAGAGATCGAGATCTTTCCAACGAGGGGTCGATCAACCCTGTAGCCCCAAAGGCCCCGGCGTGGCGGGTAGGTGCGCGCCGGTACTGTCTGCTCCGGTAATATGCGCCCAATCGAAAATCCGAGAGAAGCGTTTTAAAGCCAGATATCCGCCCTTTCAAAATATACCAGAATTGTGCTTCTCGGACCTGATTTGGAGGAACTGCGGCCTCCCAAAGTGGGCCTATTTCACCCCATTTGATAGCCATTTGCGCTTTAACGTTGCCTCTCTTCCGGGAGACGTAGCTCCGCCTCCTTACATCCGATCGACCTGATTCCGGTTTCCTTGAAAAGTAGAGATCGAGACCTTTCCAACGAGGGGTCGGTCAGCCCTGTAGCCCCAAAGGCCCCGGCGTGGCGGGTAGGTGCGCGCCGGTACTGTCTGCTCCGGTAATATGCGCCCAATCGAAAATCCGAGCGAAGCGTTTTAAAGCCAGAGATCCGCCCTTTCAAAATATACCAGAATTGTGCTTCTCGGACCTGATTTGGAGGAGCTGCGGCCTCCCAAAGTGGGCCTATTTCACCCTATTTGATAGCCATTTGCGCTTTAAAGTTGCCTCTCTTCCGGGAGACGTAGCTCCGCCTCCTTACATCCGATCGACCCGATTCCGGTTTCCTTGAAAAGTAGAGATCGAGACCTTTCCAACGAGTGGTTGAGCAGCCCTGTAGCCCCAAAGGCCCCAGCGTGGCGGGTAGGTGCGCGCCGGTACTGTCTGCTCCGGTACTATGTGCCCAATCGAAAATCCGAGAGAATCGTTTTAAAGCCAGGGATCCGCCCTTTCAAAATATACCAGAATTGTGCTTCTCGGACCTGATTTGAAGGAGCTGCGGCCTCCCAAAATGGGCCTATTTCACCCCATTTGATAGCCATTTGCGCTTTAAAGTTGCCTCTCTTCCGGGAGACGTAGCTCCGCCTCCTTACATCCGATCGACCCGATTCCAGTTTCCTTGAAAAGTAGAGATCGAGACCTTTCCAACGAGGGGTCGATCAACCCTGTAGCCCCAAAGGCCCCGGCGTGGCGGGTAGGTGCGCGCTGGTACTGTCTGCTCCGGTAATATGCGCCCAATCGAAAATCCGAGAGAAGCGTTTTAAAGCCAGAGATCCGCCCTTTCAAAATATACCAGAATTGTGCTTCTCGGACCTGATTTGGAGGAGCTGCGGCCTCCCAAAGTGGGCCTATTTCACCCCATTTGAAAGCCATTCGCGCTTTAAAGTTGCCTCTCTTCCGGGAGACGTAGCTCCGCCTCCTTACATCCGATCGACTGGATTCCGGTTTCCTTGAAAAGTAGAGATCGAGACCTTTCCAACGAGTGGTCGAGCAGCCCTGTAGCCCCAAAGGCCCCAGCGTGGCGGGTAGGTGCGCGCCGGTACTGTCTGCTCCGGTACTATGTGCCCAATCGAAAATCCGAGAGAATCGTTTTAAAGCCAGGGATCCGCCCTTTCAAAATATACCAGAATTGTGCTTCTCGGACCTGATTTGAAGGAGCTGCGGCCTCCCAAAGTGGGCCTATTTCACCCCATTTGATAGCCATTTGCGTTTTAAAGTTGCCTCTCTTCCGGGAGACGTAGCTCCGCCTCCTTACATCCGATCGACCCGATTCCAGTTTCCTTGAAAAGTAGAGATCGAGATCTTTCCAACGAGGGGTCGATCAACCCTGTAGCCCCAAAGGCCCCGGCGTGGCGGGTAGGTGCGCGCCGGTACTGTCTGCTCCGGTAATATGCGCCCAATCGAAAATCCGAGAGAAGCGTTTTAAAGCCAGATATCCGCCCTTTCAAAATATACCAGAATTGTGCTTCTCGGACCTGATTTGGAGGAACTGCGGCCTCCCAAAGTGGGCCTATTTCACCCCATTTGATAGCCATTTGCGCTTTAAAGTTGCCTCTCTTCCGGGAGACGTAGCTCCGCCTCCTTACATCCGATCGACCTGATTCCGGTTTCCTTGAAAAGTAGAGATCGAGACCTTTTCAACGAGGGGTCGGTCAGCCCTGTAGCCCCAAAGGCCCCGGCGTGGCGGGTAGGTGCGCGCCGGTACTGTCTGCTCCGGTAATATGCGCCCAATCGAAAATCCGAGCGAAGCGTTTTAAAGCCAGAGATCCGCCCTTTCAAAATATACCAGAATTGTGCTTCTCGGACCTGATTTGGAGGAGTTGCGGCCTCCCAAAGTGGGCCTATTTCACCCTATTTGATAGCCATTTGCGCTTTAAAGTTGCCTCTCTTCCGGGAGACGTAGCTCCGCCTCCTTACATCCGATCGACCCGATTCCGGTTTCCTTGAAAAGGAGAGATCGAGACCTTTCCAACGAGTGGTTGAGCAGCCCTGTAGCCCCAAAGGCCCCAGCGTGGCGGGTAGGTGCGCGCCGGTACTGTCTGCTCCGGTACTATGTGCCCAATCGAAAATCCGAGAGAATCCTTTTAAAGCCAGAGATCCGCCCTTTCAAAATATACCAGAATTGTGCTTCTCGGACCTGATTTGGAGGAGCTGCGGCCTCCCAAAATGGGCCTATTTCACCCCATTTGATAGCCATTTGCGCTTTAAAGTTGCCTCTCTTCCGGGAGACGTAGCTCCGCCTCCTTACATCCGATCGACCCGATTCCAGTTTCCTTGAAAAGTAGAGATCGAGACCTTTCCAACGAGGGGTCGATCAACCCTGTAGCCCCAAAGACCCCGGCGTGGCGGGTAGGTGCGCGCTGGTACTGTCTGCTCCGGTAATATGCGCCCAATCGAAAATCCGAGAGAAGCGTTTTAAAGCCAGAGATCCGCCCTTTCAAAATATACCAGAATTGTGCTTCTCGGACCTGATTTGGAGGAGCTGCGGCCTCCCAAAGTGGGCCTATTTCACCCCATTTGAAAGCCATTCGCGTTTTAAAGTTGCCTCTCTTCCGGGAGACGTAGCTCCGCCTCCTTACATCCGATCGACCCGATTCCAGTTTCCTTGAAAAGTAGAGATCGAGATCTTTCCAACGAGGGGTCGATCAACCCTGTAGCCCCAAAGGCCCCGGCGTGGCGGGTAGGTGCGCGCCGGTACTGTCTGCTCCGGTAATATGCGCCCAATCGAAAATCCGAGAGAAGCGTTTTAAAGCCAGATATCCGCCCTTTCAAAATATACCAGAATTGTGCTTCTCGGACCTGATTTGGAGGAACTGCGGCCTCCCAAAGTGGGCCTATTTCACCCCATTTGATAGCCATTTGCGCTTTAAAGTTGCCTCTCTTCCGGGAGACGTAGCTCCGCCTCCTTACATCCGATCGACCTGATTCCGGTTTCCTTGAAAAGTAGAGATCGAGACCTTTCCAACGAGGGGTCGGTCAGCCCTGTAGCCCCAAAGGCCCCGGCGTGGCGGGTAGGTGCGCGCCGGTACTGTCTGCTCCGGTACTATGTGCCCAATCGAAAATCCGAGAGAATCGTTTTAAAGCCAGGGATCCGCCCTTTCAAAATATACCAGAATTGTGCTTCTCGGACCTGATTTGGAGGAGCTGCGGCCTCCCAAAGTGGGCCTATTTCACCCCATTTGATAGCCATTTGCGCTTTAAAGTTGCCTCTCTTCCGGGAGACGTAGCTCCACCTCCTTACATCCGATCGACCCGATTCCGGTTTCCTTGAAAAGTAGAGATCGAGACCTTTCCAACGAGGGGTCGATCAACCCTGTAGCCCCAAAGGCCCCGGCGTGGCGGGTAGGTGCGCGCCGGTACTGTCTGCTCCGGTAATATGCGCCCAATCGAAAATCCGAGAGAAGCTTTTTAAAGCCAGAGATCCGCCCTTTCAAAATATACCAGAATTGTGCTTCTCGGACCTGATTTGGAGGAGCTGCGGCCTCCCAAAGTGGGCCTATTTCACCCCATTTGACAGCCATTTGCGCTTTAAAGTTGCCTCTCTTCCGGGAGACGTAGCTCCGCCTCCTTACATCCGATCGACCCGATTCCAGTTTCCTTGAAAAGTAGAGATCGAGACCTTTCCAACGAGGGGTCGATCAACCCTGTAGCCCCAAAGGCCCCGGCGTGGCGGGTAGGTGCGCGCTGGTACTGTCTGCTCCGGTAATATGCGCCCAATCGAAAATCCGAGAGAAGCGTTTTAAAGCCAGAGATCCGCCCTTTCAAAATATACCAGAATTGTGCTTCTCGGACCTGATTTGGAGGAGCTGCGGCCTCCCAAAGTGGGCCTATTTCACCCCATTTGAAAGCCATTCGCGCTTTAAAGTTGCCTCTCTTCCGGGAGACGTAGCTCCGCCTCCTTACATCCGATCGACTGGATTCCGGTTTCCTTGAAAAGTAGAGATCGAGACCTTTCCAACGAGTGGTCGAGCAGCCCTGTAGCCCCAAAGGCCCCAGCGTGGCGGGTAGGTGCGCGCCGGTACTGTCTGCTCCGGTACTATGTGCCCAATCGAAAATCCGAGAGAATCGTTTTAAAGCCAGGGATCCGCCCTTTCAAAATATACCAGAATTGTGCTTCTCGGACCTGATTTGAAGGAGCTGCGGCCTCCCAAAATGGGCCTATTTCACCCCATTTGATAGCCATTTGCGCTTTAAAGTTGCCTCTCTTCCGGGAGACGTAGCTCCGCCTCCTTACATCCGATCGACCCGATTCCGGTTTCCTTGAAAAGTAGAGATCGAGACCTTTCCAACGAGGGGTCAAACAACCCTGTAGCCCCAAAGGCCCCCGGCGTGGCGGGTAGGTGCGCGCCGGTACTGTCTGCTCCGGTAATATGCGCCCAATCGAAAATCCAAGAGAAGCGTTTTAAAGCCAGAGATCCGCCCTTTCAAAATATACCAGAATTGTGCTTCTCGGACCTGATTTGGAGGAGCTGCGGCCTCCCAAAGTGGGCCTATTTCACCCCATTTGATAGCCATTTGCGCTTTAAAGTTGCCTCTCTTCCGGGAGACGTAGCTCCACCTCCTTACATCCGATCGACCCGATTCCGGTTTCCTTGAAAAGTAGAGATCGAGACCTTTCCAACGAGGGGTCGATCAACCCTGTAGCCCCAAAGGCCCCGGCGTGGCGGGTAGGTGCGCGCCGGTACTGTCTGCTCCGGTAATATGCGCCCAATCGAAAATCCGAGAGAAGCTTTTTAAAGCCAGAGATCCGCCCTTTCAAAATATACCAGAATTGTGCTTCTCGGACCTGATTTGGAGGAGCTGCGGCCTCCCAAAGTGGGCCTATTTCACCCCATTTGACAGCCATTTGCGCTTTAAAGTTGCCTCTCTTCCGGGAGACGTAGCTCCGCCTCCTTACATCCGATCGACCCGATTCCAGTTTCCTTGAAAAGTAGAGATCGAGACCTTTCCAACGAGGGGTCGATCAACCCTGTAGCCCCAAAGGCCCCGGCGTGGCGGGTAGGTGCGCGCTGGTACTGTCTGCTCCGGTAATATGCGCCCAATCGAAAATCCGAGAGAAGCGTTTTAAAGCCAGAGATCCGCCCTTTCAAAATATACCAGAATTGTGCTTCTCGGACCTGATTTGGAGGAGCTGCGGCCTCCCAAAGTGGGCCTATTTCACCCCATTTGAAAGCCATTCGCGTTTTAAAGTTGCCTCTCTTCCGGGAGACGTAGCTCCGCCTCCTTACATCCGATCGACCTGATTCCGGTTTCCTTGAAAAGTAGAGATCGAGACCTTTCCAACGAGGGGTCGGACAGCCCTGTAGCCCCAAAGGCCCCGGCGTGGCGGGTAGGTGCGCGCCGGTACTGTCTGCTCCGGTAATATGCGCCCAATCGAAAATCCGAGCGAAGCGTTTTAAAGCCAGAGATCCGCCCTTTCAAAATATACCAGAATTGTGCTTCTCGGACCTGATTTGGAGGAGCTGCGGCCTCCCAAAGTGGGCCTATTTCACCCTATTTGATAGCCATTTGCGCTTTAAAGTTGCCTCTCTTCCGGGAGACGTAGCTCCGCCTCCTTACATCCGATCGACCCGATTCCGGTTTCCTTGAAAAGTAGAGATCGAGACCTTTCCAACGAGTGGTTGAGCAGCCCTGTAGCCCCAAAGGCCCCAGCGTGGCGGGTAGGTGCGCGCCGGGTACTGTCTGCTCCGGTACTATGTGCCCAATCGAAAATCCGAGAGAATCGTTTTAAAGCCAGGGATCCGCCCTTTCAAAATATACCAGAATTGTGCTTCTCGGACCTGATTTGAAGGAGCTGCGGCCTCCCAAAATGGGCCTATTTCACCCCATTTGATAGCCATTTGCGCTTTAAAGTTGCCTCTCTTCCGGGAGACGTAGCTCCGCCTCCTTACATCCGATCGACCCGATTCCGGTTTCCTTGAAAAGTAGAGATCGAGACCTTTCCAACGAGGGGTCGATCAACCCTGTAGCCCCAAAAGCCCAGGCGTGGCGGGTAGGTGCGCGCCGGTACTGTCTGCTCCGGTACTATGTGCCCAATCGAAAATCCGAGAGAATCGTTTTAAAGCCAGGGATCCGCCCTTTCAAAATATACCAGAATTGTGCTTCTCGGACCTGATTTGGAGGAGCTGCGGCCTCCCAAAATGGGCCTATTTCACCCCATTTGATAGACATTTGCGCTTTAAAGTTGCCTCTCTTCCGGGAGACGTAGCTCCGCCTCCTTACATCCGATCGACCCGATTCCGGTTTCCTTGAAAAGTAGAGATCGAGACCTTTCCAACGAGGGGTCAAACAATCCTGTAGCCCCAAAGGCCCCGGCGTGGCGGGTAGGTGCGCGCCGGTACTGTCTGCTCCGGTAATATGCGCCCAATCGAAAATCCAAGAGAAGCGTTTTAAAGCCAGAGATCCGCCCTTTCAAAATATACCAGAATTGTGCTTCTCGGACCTGATTTGGAGGAGCTGCGGCCTCCCAAAGTGGGCCTATTTCACCCCATTTGATAGCCATTTGCGCTTTAAAGTTGCCTCTCTTCCGGGAGACGTAGCTCCACCTCCTTACATCCGATCGACCCGATTCCGGTTTCCTTGAAAAGTAGAGATCGAGACCTTTCCAACGAGGGGTCGATCAACCCTGTAGCCCCAAAGGCCCCGGCGTGGCGGGTAGGTGCGCGCCGGTACTGTCTGCTCCGGTAATATGCGCCCAATCGAAAATCCGAGAGAAGCTTTTTAAAGCCAGGGATCCGCCCTTTCAAAATATACCAGAATTGTGCTTCTCGGACCTGATTTGAAGGAGCTGCGGCCTCCCAAAATGGGCCTATTTCACCCCATTTGATAGCCATTTGCGCTTTAAAGTTGCCTCTCTTCCGGGAGACGTAGCTCCGCCTCCTTACATCCGATCGACCCGATTCCGGTTTCCTTGAAAAGTAGAGATCGAGACCTTTCCAACGAGGGGTCGATCAACCCTGTAGCCCCAAAAGCCCAGGCGTGGCGGGTAGGTGCGCGCCGGTACTGTCTGCTCCAGTAATATGCGCCCAATCGAAAATCCGAGAGAAGCGTTTTAAAGCCAGAGATCCGCCCTTTCAAAATATACCAGAATTGTGCTTCTCGGACCTGATTTGGAGGAGCTGCGGCCTCCCAAAGTGGGCCTATTTCACCCCATTTGATAGACATTTGCGCTTTAAAGTTGCCTCTCTTCCGGGAGACGTAGCTCCGCCTCCTTACATCCGATCGACCCGATTCCAGTTTCCTTGAAAAGTAGAGATCGAGACCTTTCCAACGAGGGGTCAAACAACCCTGTAGCCCCAAAGGCCCCGGCGTGGCGGGTAGGTGCGCGCCGGTACTGTGTGCTCCGGTAATATGCGCCCAATCGAAAATCCGAGAGAAGCGTTTTAAAGCCAGAGATCCGCCCTTTCAAAATATACCAGAATTGTGCTTCTCGGACCTGATTTGGAGGAGCTGCGGCCTCCCAAAGTGGGCCTATTTCACCCCATTTGATAGCCATTTGCGCTTTAAAGTTGCCTCTCTTCCGGGACACATAGCTCCGCCTCCTTACATCCGATCGACCCGATTCCGGTTTCCTTGAAAAGTAGAGATCGAGACCTTTCCAACGAGGGGTAGATCAACCCTGTAGCCCCAAAGGCCCCGGCGTGGCGGGTAGGTGCGCGCCGGTACTGTCTGCTCCGGTAATATGCGCCCAATCGAAAATCCGAGAGAAGCGTTTTAAAGCCAGAGATCCGCCCTTTCAAAATATACCAGAATTGTGCTTCTCGGACCTGATTTGGAGGAGCTGCGGCCTCCCAAAGTGGGCCTATTTCACCCCATTTGATAGCCATTTGCGCTTTAAAGTTGCCTCTCTTCCGGGAGACGTAGCTCCGCCTCCTTACATCCGATCGACCCGATTCCGGTTTCATTGAAAAGTAGAGATCGAGACCTTTCCAACGAGGGGTCGATCAACCCTGTAGCCCCAAAGGCCCCGGCGTGGCGGGTAGGTGCGCGCTGGTACTGTCTGCTCCGTTAATATGCGCCCAATCGAAAATCCGAGAGAAGCGTTTTAAAGCCAGAGATCCGCCCTTTCAAAATATACCAGAATTGTGCTTCTCGGACCTGATTTGGAGGAGCTGCGGCCTCCCAAATTGGGCCTATTTCACCCCATTTAATAGCCATTTGCGCTTTAAAGTTGCCTCTCTTCTGGGAGACGTAGCTCCGCCTCCTTACATCCGATCGACCCGATTCCGGTTTCCTTGAAAAGTAGAGATCGAGACCTTTCCAACGAGGGATCAATCAACCCTGTAGCCCCAAAGGCCCCGGCGTGGCGGGTAGGTGCGCGCCGGTACTGTCTGCTCCGGTAATATGCGCCCAATCGAAAATCCGAGAGAAGCGTTTTAAAGCCAGAGATCTGCCCTTTCAAAATAAACCAGAATTGTGCTTCTCGGACCTGATTTGGAGGAGCTGCGGCCTCCCAAAGTGGGCCTATTTCACCCCATTTGATAGCCATTTGCGTTTTAAAGTTGCCTCTCTTCCAGGAGACGTAGCTCCGCCTCCTTACATTCGATCGACCCGAATCCAGTTTCCTTGAAAAGTAGAGATCGAGATCTTTCCAACGAGGGGTCGATCAACCCTGTAGCCCCAAAGGCCCCGGCGTGGCGGGTAGGTGCGCGCCGGTACTGTCTGCTCCGGTAATATGCGCCCAATCGAAAATCCGAGAGAAGCGTTTTAAAGCCAGAGATCCGCCCTTTCAAAATATACCAGAATTGTGCTTCTCGGACCTGATTTGGAGGAGCTGCGGCCTCCCAACGTGGGCCTATTTCACCCCATTTGATAGCCATTTGCACTTTAAAGCTGCCTCTCTTCCGGGAGACGTAGCTCCGCCTCCTTACATCCGATCGACCCGATTCCGGTTTCCTTGAAAAGTAGAGATCGAGACCTTTCCAACGAGGGGTCGATCAACCCTGTAGCCCCAAAGGCCCCGGCGTCGCGGGTAGGTGCGCGCCGGTACTGTCTGCTCCGGTAATATGCGCCCAATCGAAAATCCGAGAGAAGCTTTTTAAAGCCAGAGATCCGCCCTTTCAAAATATACCAGAATTGTGCTTCTCGGACCTGATTTGGAGGAGCTGCGGCCTCCCAAAGTGGGCCTATTTCACCCCATTTGATAGCCATTTGCGCTTTAAAGTTGCCTCTCTTCCGGGAGACGTAGCTCCGCCTCCTTACATCCGATCGACCCGATTCCGGTTTCCTTGAAAAGTAGAGATCGAGACTTTTCCAACGAGGGGTCGATCAACCCTGTAGCCCCAAAGGCCCCGGCGTGGCGGGTAGGTGCGCGCTGGAACTGTCTGCTCCGGTAATATGCGCCCAATCGAAAATCCGAGAGAAGCGTTTTAAAGCCAGAGATCCGCCCTTTCAAAATATACCAGAATTGTGCTTCTCGGACCTGATTTGGAGGAACTGCGGCCTCCCAAAGTGGGCCTATTTCACCCCATTTGATAGCCATTTGCGCTTTAAAGTTGCCTCTCTTCCGGGAGACGTAGCTCCGCCTCCTTACATCCGATCGACCCGATTCCAGTTTCCTTGAAAAGTAGAGATCGAGACCTTTCCAACGAGGGGTCGATCAACCCTGTAGCCCCAAAGGCCCCGGCGTGGCGGGTAGGTGCGCGCCGGTACTGTCTGCTCCAGTAAAATGCGCCCAATCGAAAATCCGAGAGAAGTATTTTAAAGCCAGAGATCCGCCCTTTCAAAATATACCAGAAGTGTGCTTCTCGGACCTGATTTGTAGGAGCTGCGGCCTCCCAAAGTGGGCCTATTTCACCCCATTTGATAGCCATTTGCGCTTTAAAGTTGCCTCTCTTCCGGGAGACGTAGCTCCGCCTCCTTACATTCGATCGACCCGAATCCAGTTTCCTTGAAAAGTAGAGATCGAGATCTTTCCAACGAGGGGTCGATCAACCCTGTAGCCCCAAAGGCCCCGGCGTGGCGGGTAGGTGCGCGCCGGTACTGTCTGCTCCGGTAATATGCGCCCAATCGAAAATCCGAGAGAAGCGTTTTAAAGCCAGATATCCGCCCTTTCAAAATATACCAGAATTGTGCTTCTCGGACCTGATTTGGAGGAACTGCGGCCTCCCAAAGTGGGCCTATTTCACCCCATTTGATAGCCATTTGCGCTTTAAAGTTGCCTCTCTTCCGGGAGACGTAGCTCCGCCTCCTTACATCCGATCGACCCGATTCCAGTTTCCTTGAAAAGTAGAGATCGAGACCTTTCCAACGAGGGGTCGATCAACCCTGTAGCCCCAAAGGCCCCGGCGTGGCGGGTAGGTGCGCGCCGGTACTGTCTGCTCCGGTAATATGCGCCCAATCGAAAATCCGAGAGAAGCGTTTTAAAGCCAGAGATCCGCCCTTTCAAAATATACCAGAATTGTGCTTCTCGGACCTGATTTGGAGGAGCTGCGGCCTCCCAACGTGGGCCTATTTCACCCCATTTGATAGCCATTTGCACTTTAAAGCTGCCTCTCTTCCGGGAGACGTAGCTCCGCCTCCTTACATCCGATCGACCCGATTCCGGTTTCCTTGAAAAGTAGAGATCGAGACCTTTCCAACGAGGGGTCGATCAACCCTGTAGCCCCAAAGGCCCCGGCGTCGCGGGTAGGTGCGCGCCGGTACTGTCTGCTCCGGTAATATGCGCCCAATCGAAAATCCGAGAGAAGCTTTTTAAAGCCAGAGATCCGCCCTTTCAAAATATACCAGAATTGTGCTTCTCGGACCTGATTTGGAGGAGCTGCGGCCTCCCAAAGTGGGCCTATTTCACCCCATTTGATAGCCATTTGCGCTTTAAAGTTGCCTCTCTTCCGGGAGACGTAGCTCCGCCTCCTTACATCCGATCGACCCGATTCCGGTTTCCTTGAAAAGTAGAGATCGAGACTTTTCCAACGAGGGGTCGATCAACCCTGTAGCCCCAAAGGCCCCGGCGTGGCGGGTAGGTGCGCGCCGGTACTGTCTGCTCCGGTAATATGCGCCCAATCGAAAATCCGAGAGAAGCGTTTTAAAGCCAGATATCCGCCCTTTCAAAATATACCAGAATTGTGCTTCTCCGACCTGATTTGGAGGAACTGCGGCCTCCCAAAGTGGGCCTATTTCACCCCATTTGATAGCCATTTGCGCTTTAAAGTTGCCTCTCTTCCGGGAGACGTAGCTCCGCCTCCTTACATCCGATCGACCTGATTCCGGTTTCCTTGAAAAGTAGAGATCGAGACCTTTCCAACGAGGGGTCGATCAGCCCTGTAGCCCCAAAGGCCCCGGCGTGGCGGGTAGGTGCGCGCCGGTACTGTCTGCTCCGGTAATATGCGCCCAATCGAAAATCCGAGAGAAGCGTTTTAAAGCCAGATATCCGCCCTTTCAAAATATACCAGAATTGTGCTTCTCCGACCTGATTTGGAGGAACTGCGGCCTCCCAAAGTGGGCCTATTTCACCCCATTTGATAGCCATTTGCGCTTTAAAGTTGCCTCTCTTCCGGGAGACGTAGCTCCGCCTCCTTACATCCGATCGACCTGATTCCGGTTTCCTTGAAAAGTAGAGATCGAGACCTTTCCAACGAGGGGTCGATCAGCCCTGTAGCCCCAAAGGCCCCGGCGTGGCGGGTAGGTGCGCGCCGGTACTGTCTGCTCCGGTAATATGCGCCCAATCGAAAATCCGAGAGAAGCGTTTTAAAGCCAGAGATCCGCTCTTTCAAAATATACCAGAATTGTGCTTCTCGGACCTGATTTGGAGGAGCTGCGGCCTCCCAAAATGGGCCTATTTCACCCTATTTGATAGCCATTTGCGCTTTAAAGTTGCCTCTCTTCCGGGAGACGTAGCTCCGCCTCCTTACATCCGATCGACCCGATTCCAGTTTCCTTGAAAAGTAGAGATCGAGACCTTTCCAACGACGGGTCGATCAACCCTGTAGCCCCAAAGGCCCCGGCGTGGCGGGTAGGTGCGCGCCGGTACTGTCTGCTCCGGTAATATGCGCCCAATCGAAAATCCAAGAGAAGCGTTTTAAAGCCAGAGATCCGCCCTTTCAAAATATACCAGAATTGTGCTTCTCGGACCTGATTTGGAGGAGCTGCGGCCTCCCAAAGTGGGCCTATTTCACCCCATTTGACAGCCATTTGCGCTTTAAAGTTGCCTCTCTTCCGGGAGACGTAGCTCCGCCTCCTTACATCCGATCGACCCGATTCCAGTTTCCTTGAAAAGTAGAGATCGAGACCTTTCCAACGAGGGGTCGATCAACCCTGTAGCCCCAAAGGCCCCGGCGTGGCGGGTAGGTGCGCGCTGGTACTGTCTGCTCCGGTAATATGCGCCCAATCGAAAATCCGAGAGAAGCGTTTTAAAGCCAGAGATCCGCCCTTTCAAAATATACCAGAATTGTGCTTCTCGGACCTGATTTGGAGGAGCTGCGGCCTCCCAAAGTGGGCCTATTTCACCCCATTTGAAAGCCATTCGCGCTTTAAAGTTGCCTCTCTTCCGGGAGACGTAGCTCCGCCTCCTTACATCCGATCGACTGGATTCCGGTTTCCTTGAAAAGTAGAGATCGAGACCTTTCCAACGAGTGGTCGAGCAGCCCTGTAGCCCCAAAGGCCCCAGCGTGGCGGGTAGGTGCGCGCCGGTACTGTCTGCTCCGGTACTATGTGCCCAATCGAAAATCCGAGAGAATCGTTTTAAAGCCAGGGATCCGCCCTTTCAAAATATACCAGAATTGTGCTTCTCGGACCTGATTTGAAGGAGCTGCGGCCTCCCAAAGTGGGCCTATTTCACCCCATTTGATAGCCATTTGCGTTTTAAAGTTGCCTCTCTTCCGGGAGACGTAGCTCCGCCTCCTTACATCCGATCGACCCGATTCCAGTTTCCTTGAAAAGTAGAGATCGAGACCTTTCCAACGAGGGGTCAATCAACCCTGTAGCCCCAAAGGCCCCGGCGTGGCGGGTAGGTGCGCACCGGTACTGTCTGCTCCGGTAATATGCGCCCAATCGAAAATCCGAGAGAAGCGTGTTAAAGCCAGAGATCCGCCCTTTCAAAATATACCAGAATTGTGCTTCTCGGACCTGATTTGGAGGAGCTGCGGCCTCCCAAAGTGGGCCTATTTCACCCCATTTAATAGCCATTTGCGTTTTAAAGTTGCCTCTCTTCCGGGAGACGTAGCTCCGCCTCCTTACATTCGATCGACGCGATTCCAGTTTCCTTGAAAAGTAGAGATCGAGATCTTTCCAACGAGGGGTCGATCAACCCTGTAGCCCCAAAGGCCCCGGCGTGGCGGGTAGGTGCGCGCCGGTACTGTCTGCTCCGGTAATATGCGCCCAATCGAAAATCCGAGAGAAGCGTTTTAAAGCCAGATATCCGCCCTTTCAAAATATACCAGAATTGTGCTTCTCGGACCTGATTTGGAGGAACTGCGGCCTCCCAAAGTGGGCCTATTTCACCCCATTTGATAGCCATTTGCGCTTTAAAGTTGCCTCTCTTCCGGGAGACGTAGCTCCGCCTCCTTACATCCGATCGACCTGATTCCGGTTTCCTTGAAAAGTAGAGATCGAGACCTTTCCAACGAGGGGTCGGTCAGCCCTGTAGCCCCAAAGGCCCCGGCGTGGCGGGTAGGTGCGCGCCGGTACTGTCTGCTCCGGTAATATGCGCCCAATCGAAAATCCGAGCGAAGCGTTTTAAAGCCAGAGATCCGCCCTTTCAAAATATACCAGAATTGTGCTTCTCGGACCTGATTTGGAGGAGCTGCGGCCTCCCAAAGTGGGCCTATTTCACCCTATTTGATAGCCATTTGCGCTTTAAAGTTGCCTCTCTTCCGGGAGACGTAGCTCCGCCTCCTTACATCTGATCGACCCGATTCCGGTTTCCTTGAAAAGTAGAGATCGAGACCTTTCCAACGAGTGGTTGAGCAGCCCTGTAGCCCCAAAGGCCCCAGCGTGGCGGGTAGGTGCGCGCCGGTACTGTCTGCTCCGGTACTATGTGCCCAATCGAAAATCCGAGAGAATCGTTTTAAAGCCAGGGATCCGCCCTTTCAAAATATACCAGAATTGTGCTTCTCGGACCTGATTTGAAGGAGCTGCGGCCTCCCAAAATGGGCCTATTTCACCCCATTTGATAGCCATTTGCGCTTTAAAGTTGCCTCTCTTCCGGGAGACGTAGCTCCGCCTCCTTACATCCGATCGACCCGATTCCGGTTTCCTTGAAAAGTAGAGATCGAGACCTTTCCAACGAGGGGTCGATCAACCCTGTAGCCCCAAAAGCCCCGGCGTGGCGGGTAGGTGCGCGCCGGTACTGTCTGCTCCAGTAATATGCGCCCAATCGAAAATCCGAGAGAAGCGTTTTAAAGCCAGAGATCCGCCCTTTCAAAATATACCAGAATTGTGCTTCTCGGACCTGATTTGGAGGAGCTGCGGCCTCCCAAAGTGGGCCTATTTCACCCCATTTGAAAGCCATTCGCGCTTTAAAGTTGCCTCTCTTCCGGGAGACGTAGCTCCGCCTCCTTACATCCGATCGACTGGATTCCGGTTTCCTTGAAAAGTAGAGATCGAGACCTTTCCAACGAGTGGTCGAGCAGCCCTGTAGCCCCAAAGGCCCCAGTGTGGCGGGTAGGTGCGCGCCGGTACTGTCTGCTCCGGTACTATGTGCCCAATCGAAAATCCGAGAGAATCGTTTTAAAGCCAGGGATCCGCCCTTTCAAAATATACCAGAATTGTGCTTCTCGGACCTGATTTGAAGGAGCTGCGGCCTCCCAAAATGGGCCTATTTCACCCCATTTGATAGCCATTTGCGCTTTAAAGTTGCCTCTCTTCCGGGAGACGTAGCTCCGCCTCCTTACATCCGATCGACCCGATTCCGGTTTCCTTGAAAAGTAGAGATCGAGACCTTTCCAACGAGGGGTCGATCAACCCTGTAGCCCCAAAAGCCCCGGCGTGGCGGGTAGGTGCGCGCCGGTACTGTCTGCTCCAGTAATATGCGCCCAATCGAAAATCCGAGAGAAGCGTTTTAAAGCCAGAGATCCGCCCTTTCAAAATATACCAGAATTGTGCTTCTCGGACCTGATTTGGAGGAGCTGCGGCCTCCCAAAGTGGGCCTATTTCACCCCATTTGATAGACATTTGCGCTTTAAAGTTGCCTCTCTTCCGGGAGACGTAGCTCCGCCTCCTTACATCCGATCGACCCGATTCCAGTTTCCTTGAAAAGTAGAGATCGAGACCTTTCCAACGAGGGGTCAAACAACCCTGTAGCCCCAAAGGCCCCGGCGTGGCGGGTAGGTGCGCGCCGGTACTGTCTGCTCCGGTAATATGCGCCCAATCGAAAATCCGAGAGAAGCGTTTTAAAGCCAGAGATCCGCCCTTTCAAAATATACCAGAATTGTGCTTCTCGGACCTGATTTGGAGGAGCTGCGGCCTCCCAAAGTGGGCCTATTTCACCCCATTTGATAGCCATTTGCGCTTTAAAGTTGCCTCTCTTCCGGGACACATAGCTCCGCCTCCTTACATCCGATCGACCCGATTCCGGTTTCCTTGAAAAGTAGAGATCGAGACCTTTCCAACGAGGGGTAGATCAACCCTGTAGCCCCAAAGGCCCCGGCGTGGCGGGTAGGTGCGCGCCGGTACTGTCTGCTCCGGTAATATGCGCCCAATCGAAAATCCGAGAGAAGCGTTTTAAAGCCAGAGATCCGCCCTTTCAAAATATACCAGAATTGTGCTTCTCGGACCTGATTTGGAGGAGCTGCGGCCTCCCAAAGTGGGCCTATTTCACCCCATTTGATAGCCATTTGCGCTTTAAAGTTGCCTCTCTTCCGGGAGACGTAGCTCCGCCTCCTTACATCCGATCGACCTGATTCCGGTTTCATTGAAAAGTAGAGATCGAGACCTTTCCAACGAGGGGTCGATCAACCCTGTAGCCCCAAAGGCCCCGGCGTGGCGGGTAGGTGCGCGCTGGTACTGTCTGCTCCGTTAATATGCGCCCAATCGAAAATCCGAGAGAAGCGTTTTAAAGTCAGAGATCCGCCCTTTCAAAATATACCAGAATTGTGCTTCTCGGACCTGATTTGGAGGAGCTGCGGCCTCCCAAATTGGGCCTATTTCACCCCATTTAATAGCCATTTGCGCTTTAAAGTTGCCTCTCTTCTGGGAGACGTAGCTCCACCTCCTTACATCCGATCGACCCGATTCCGGTTTCCTTGAAAAGTAGAGATCGAGACCTTTCCAACGAGGGATCAATCAACCCTGTAGCCCCAAAGGCCCCGGCGTGGCGGGTAGGTGCGCGCCGGTACTGTCTGCTCCGGTAATATGCGCCCAATCGAAAATCCGAGAGAAGCGTTTTAAAGCCAGAGATCTGCCCTTTCAAAATATACCAGAATTGTGCTTCTCGGACCTGATTTGGAGGAGCTGCGGCCTCCCAAAGTGGGCCTATTTCACCCCATTTGATAGCCATTTGCGTTTTAAAGTTGCCTCTCTTCCAGGAGACGTAGCTCCGCCTCCTTACATTCGATCGACCCGAATCCAGTTTCCTTGAAAAGTAGAGATCGAGATCTTTCCAACGAAGGGTCGATCAACCCTGTAGCCCCAAAGGCCCCGGCGTGGCGGGTAGGTGCGCGCCGGTACTGTCTGCTCCGGTAATATGCACCCAATCGAAAATCCGAGAGAAGCGTTTTAAAGCCAGAGATCCGCCCTTTCAAAATATACCAGAATTGTGCTTCTCGGACCTGATTTGGAGGAGCTGCGGCCTCCCAACGTGGGCCTATTTCACCCCATTTGATAGCCATTTGCACTTTAAAGCTGCCTCTCTTCCGGGAGACGTAGCTCCGCCTCCTTACATCCGATCGACCCGATTCCGGTTTCCTTGAAAAGTAGAGATCGAGACCTTTCCAACGAGGGATCAATCAACCCTGTAGCCCCAAAGGCCCCGGCGTGGCGGGTAGGTGCGCGCCGGTACTGTCTGCTCCGGTAATATGCGCCCAATCGAAAATCCGAGAGAAGCGTTTTAAAGCCAGAGATCTGCCCTTTCAAAATATACCAGAATTGTGCTTCTTGGACCTGATTTGGAGGAGCTGCGGCCTCCCAAATTGGGCCTATTTCACCCCATTTAATAGCCATTTGCGCTTTAAAGTTGCCTCTCTTCTGGGAGACGTAGCTCCGCCTCCTTACATCCGATCGACCCGATTCTGGTTTCCTTGAAAAGTAGAGATCGAGACCTTTCCAACGAGGGATCAATCAACCCTGTAGCCCCAAAGGCCCCGGCGTGGCGGGTAGGTGCGCGCCGGTACTGTCTGCTCCGGTAATATGCGCCCAATCGAAAATCCGAGAGAAGCGTTTTAAAGCCAGAGATCTGCCCTTTCAAAATATACCAGAATTGTGCTTCTCGGACCTGATTTGGAGGAGCTGCGGCCTCCCAAAGTGGGCCTATTTCACCCCATTTGATAGCCATTTGCGTTTTAAAGTTGCCTCTCTTCCAGGAGACGTTGCTCCGCCTCCTTACATTTGATCGACCCGAATCCAGTTTCCTTGAAAAGTAGAGATCGAGATCTTTCCAACGAGGGGTCGATCAACCCTGTAGCCCCAAAGGCCCCGGCGTGGCGGGTAGGTGCGCGCCGGTACTGTCTGCTCCGGTAATATGCGCCCAATCGAAAATCCGAGAGAAGCTTTTTAAAGCCAGAGATCCGCCCTTTCAAAATATACCAGAATTGTGCTTCTCGGACCTGATTTGGAGGAGCTGCGGCCTCCCAAAGTGGGCCTATTTCACCCCATTTGATAGCCATTTGCGCTTTAAAGTTGCCTCTCTTCCGGGAGACGTAGCTCCGCCTTCTTACATCCGATCGACCCGATTCCGGTTTCCTTGAAAAGTAGAGATCGAGACTTTTCCAACGAGGGGTCGATCAACCCTGTAGCCCCCAAAGGCCCCGGCGTGGCGGGTAGGTGCGCGCCGGTACTGTCTGCTCCGGTAATATGCGCCCAATCGAAAATCCGAGAGAAGCTTTTTAAAGCCAGAGATCCGCCCTTTCAAAATATACCAGAATTGTGCTTCTCGGACCTGATTTGGAGGAGCTGCGGCCTCCCAAAGTGGGCCTATTTCACCCCATTTGAAAGCCATTCGCGCTTTAAAGTTGCCTCTCTTCCGGGAGACGTAGCTCCGCCTCCTTACATCCGATCGACTGGATTCCGGTTTCCTTGAAAAGTAGAGATCGAGACCTTTCCAACGAGTGGTCGAGCAGCCCTGTAGCCCCAAAGGCCCCAGCGTGGCGGGTAGGTGCGCGCCGGTACTGTCTGTTCCGGTACTATGTGCCCAATCGAAAATCCGAGAGAAGCGTTTTAAAGCCAGGGATCCGCCCTTTCAAAATATACCAGAATTGTGCTTCTCGGACCTGATTTGAAGGAGCTGCGGCCTCCCAAAGTGGGCCTATTTCACCCCATTTGATAGCCATTTGCGTTTTAAAGTTGCCTCTCTTCCGGGAGACGTAGCTCCGCCTCCTTACATTCGATCGACCCGAATCCAGTTTCCTTGAAAAGTAGAGATCGAGATCTTTCCAACGAGGGGTCGATCAACCCTGTAGCCCCAAAGGCCCCGGCGTGGCGGGTAGGTGCGCGCCGGTACTGTCTGCTCCGGTAATATGCGCCCAATCGAAAATCCGAGAGAAGCGTTTTAAAGCCAGATATCCGCCCTTTCAAAATATACCAGAATTGTGCTTCTCGGACCTGATTTGGAGGAACTGCGGCCTCCCAAAGTGGGCCTATTTCACCCCATTTGATAGCCATTTGCGCTTTAAAGCTGCCTCTCTTCCGGGAGACGTAGCTCCGCCTCCTTACATCCGATCGACCCGATTCCAGTTTCCTTGAAAAGTAGAGATCGAGACCTTTCCAACGAGGGGTCAATCAACCCTGTAGCCCCAAAGGCCCCGGCGTGGCGGGTAGGTGCGCACCGGTATTGTCTGCTCCGGTAGTATGCGCCCAATCGAAAATCCGAGAGAAGCGTTTTAAAGCCAGAGATCCGCCCTTTCAAAATATACTAGAATTGTGCTTCTCGGACCTGATTTGGAGGAGCTGCGGCCTCCCAAAGTGGGCCTATTTCACCCCATTTAATAGCCATTTGCGTTTTAAAGTTGCCTCTCTTCCGGGAGACGTAGCTCCGCCTCCTTACATTCGATCGACCCGATTTCAGTTTCCTTGAAAAGTAGAGATCGAGATCTTTCCAACGAGGGGTCGATCAACCCTGTAGCCCCAAAGGCCCCGGCGTGGCGGGTAGGTGCGCGCCGGTACTGTCTGCTCCGGTAATATGCGCCCAATCGAAAATCCGAGAGAAGCGTTTTAAAGCCAGAGATCCGCCCTTTCAAAATATACCAGAATTGTGCTTCTCGGACCTGATTTGGAGGAGCTGCGGCCTCCCAAAGTGGGCCTATTTCACCCCATTTGATAGCCATTTGCGCTTTAAATTTGCCTCTCTTCCGGGAGACGTAGCTCCGCCTCCTTACATCCGATCGACCCGATTCCAGTTTCCTTGAAAAGTAGAGATCGAGACCTTTCCAACGAGGGGTCGGTCAGCCCTGTAGCCCCAAAGGCCCCGGCGTGGCGGGTAGGTGCGCGCCGGTACTGTCTGCTCCGGTAATATGCGCCCAATCGAAAATCCGAGAGAAGCGTTTTAAAGCCAGAGATCCGCCCTTTCAAAATATACCAGAATTGTACTTCTCGGACCTGATTTGGAGGAGCTGCGGCCTCCCAAAGTGGGCCTATTTCACCCTATTTGATAGCCATTTGCGCTTTAAAGTTGCCTCTCTTCCGGGAGACGTAGCTCCGCCTCCTTACATCCGATCGACCCGATTCCGGTTTCCTTGAAAAGTAGAGATCGAGACCTTTCCAACGAGGGATCAATCAACCCTGTAGCCCCAAAGGCCCCGGCGTGGCGGGTAGGTGCGCGCCGGTACTGTCTGCTCCGGTACTATGTGCCCAATCGAAAATCCGAGAGAATCGTTTTAAAGCCAGGGATCCGCCCTTTCAAAATATACCAGAATTGTGCTTCTCGGACCTGATTTGAAGGAGCTGCGGCCTCCCAAAATGGGCCTATTTCACCCCATTTGATAGCCATTTGCGCTTTAAAGTTGCCTCTCTTCCGGGAGACGTAGCTCCGCCTCCTTACATCCGATCGACCCGATTCCGGTTTCCTTGAAAAGTAGAGATCGAGACCTTTCCAACGAGGGGTCGATCAACCCTGTAGCGCCAAAAGCCCCGGCGTGGCGGGTAGGTGCGCGCCGGTACTGTCTGCTCCGGTAATATGCGCCCAATCGAAAATCCGAGCGAAGTGTTTTAAAGCCAGAGATCCGCCCTTTCAAAATATACCAGAATTGTGCTTCTCGGACCTGATTTGGAGGAGCTGCGGCCTCCCAAAGTGGGCCTATTTCACCCTATTTGATAGCCATTTGCGCTTTAAAGTTGCCTCTCTTCCGGGAGACGTAGCTCCGCCTCCTTACATCCGATCGACCCGATTCCGGTTTCCTTGAAAAGTAGAGATCGAGACCTTTCCAACGAGGGGTCGATCAACCCTGTAGCCCCAAAAGCCCCGGCGTGGCGGGTAGGTGCGCGCCGGTACTGTCTGCTCCAGTAATATGCGCCCAATCGAAAATCCGAGAGAAGCGTTTTAAAGCCAGAGATCCGCCCTTTCAAAATATACCAGAATTGTGCTTCTCGGACCTGATTTGGAGGAGCTGCGGCCTCCCAAAGTGGGCCTATTTCACCCCATTTGAAAGCCATTCGCGCTTTAAAGTTGCCTCTCTTCCGGGAGACGTAGCTCCGCCTCCTTACATCCGATCGACTGGATTCCGGTTTCCTTGAAAAGTAGAGATCGAGACCTTTCCAACGAGTGGTCGAGCAGCCCTGTAGCCCCAAAGGCCCCAGTGTGGCGGGTAGGTGCGCGCCGGTACTGTCTGCTCCGGTACTATGTGCCCAATCGAAAAATCCGAGAGAATCGTTTTAAAGCCAGGGATCCGCCCTTTCAAAATATACCAGAATTGTGCTTCTCGGACCTGATTTGAAGGAGCTGCGGCCTCCCAAAATGGGCCTATTTCACCCCATTTGATAGCCATTTGCGCTTTAAAGTTGCCTCTCTTCCGGGAGACGTAGCTCCGCCTCCTTACATCCGATCGACCCCGATTCCGGTTTCCTTGAAAAGTAGAGATCGAGACCTTTCCAACGAGGGGTCGATCAACCCTGTAGCCCCAAAAGCCCCGGCGTGGCGGGTAGGTGCGCGCCGGTACTGTCTGCTCCAGTAATATGCGCCCAATCGAAAATCCGAGAGAAGCGTTTTAAAGCCAGAGATCCGCCCTTTCAAAATATACCAGAATTGTGCTTCTCGGACCTGATTTGGAGGAGCTGCGGCCTCCCAAAGTGGGCCTATTTCACCCCATTTGATAGACATTTGCGCTTTAAAGTTGCCTCTCTTCCGGGAGACGTAGCTCCGCCTCCCTTACATCCGATCGACCCGATTCCAGTTTCCTTGAAAAGTAGAGATCGAGACCTTTCCAACGAGGGGTCAAAACAACCCTGTAGCCCCAAAGGCCCCCGGCGTGGCGGGTAGGTGCGCGCCGGTACTGTCTGCTCCGGTAATATGCGCCCAATCGAAAATCCGAGAGAAGCGTTTTAAAGCCAGAGATCCGCCCTTTCAAAATATTCCAGAATTGTGCTTCTCGGACCTGATTTGGAGGAGCTGCGGCCTCCCAAATTGGGCCTATTTCACCCCATTTAATAGCCATTTGCGCTTTAAAGTTGCCTCTCTTCCGGGAGACGTAGCTCCGCCTCCTTACATCCGATCAACCCGATTCCGGTTTCCTTGAAAAGTAGAGATCGAGACCTTTCCAACGAGGGGTCGATCAACCCTGTAGCCCCAAAGGCCCCGGCGTGGCGGGTAGGTGCGCGCTGGTACTGTCTGCTCCGGTAATATGCGCCCAATCGAAAATCCGAGAGAAGCTTTTTAAAGCCAGAGATCCGCCCTTTCAAAATATACCAGAATTGTGCTTCTCGGACCTGATTTGGAGGAGCTGCGGCCTCCCAACGTGGGCCTATTTCACCCCATTTGATAGCCATTTGCACTTTAAAGCTGCCTCTCTTCCGGGAGACGTAGCTCCGCCTCCTTACATCCGATCGACCCGATTCCGGTTTCCTTGAAAAGTAGAGATCGAGACCTTTCCAACGAGGGGTCGATCAACCCTGTAGCCCCAAAGGCCCCGGCGTCGCGGGTAGGTGCGCGCCGGTGCTGTCCTGCTCCGGTAATATGCGCCCAATCGAAAATCCGAGAGAAGCTTTTTAAAGCCAGAGATCCGCCCTTCAAAATATACCAGAATTGTGCTTCTCGGACCTGATTTGGAGGAGCTGCGGCCTCCCAAAGTGGGCCTATTTCACCCCATTTGATAGCCATTTGCGCTTTAAAGTTGCCTCTCTTCCGGGAGACGTAGCTCCGCCTCCTTACATCCGATCGACCCGATTCCGGTTTCCTTGAAAAGTAGAGATCGAGACCTTTCCAACGAGGGGTCGATCAACCCTGTAGCCCCAAAGGCCCCGGCGTGGCGGGTAGGTGCGCGCCGGTACTGTCTGCTCCGGTAATATGCGCCCAATCGAAAATCCGAGAGAAGCGTTTTAAAGCCAGAGATCCGCCCTTCAAAAATATACCAGAATTGTGCTTCTCGGACCTGATTTGGAGGAGCTGCGGCCTCCCAAAGTGGGCCTATTTCACCCCATTTGATAGCCATTTGTGCTTTAAAGTTGCCTCTCTTCCGGGAGACGTAGCTCCGCCTCCTTACATCCGATCGACCCGATTCCGGTTTCCTGAAAAGTAGAGATCGAGACCTTTCCAACGAGGGGTCAATCAACCCTGTAGCCCCAAAGGCCCCGGCGTGGCGGGTAGGTGCGCGCCGGTACTGTCTGCTCCGGTACTATGTGCCCAATCGAAAAATCCGAGAGAAGCGTTTTAAAGCCAGGGATCCGCCCTTTCAAAATATACCAGAATTGTGCTTCTCGGACCTGATTTGAAGGAGCTGCGGCCTCCCAAAGTGGGCCTATTTCACCCCATTTGATAGCCATTTGCGTTTTAAAGTTGCCTCTCTTCCGGGAGACGTAGCTCCGCCTCCTTACATTCGATCGACCCGAATCCAGTTTCCTTGAAAAGTAGAGATCGAGATCTTTCCAACGAGGGGTCGATCAACCCTGTAGCCCCAAAGGCCCCGGCGTGGCGGGTAGGTGCGCGCCGGTACTGTCTGATCCGGTAATATGCGCCCAATCGAAAATCCGAGAGAAGCGTTTTAAAGCCAGATATCCGCCCTTTCAAAATATACCAGAATTGTGCTTCTCGGACCTGATTTGGAGGAGCTGCGGCCTCCCAAAGTGGGCCTATTTCACCCCATTTGATAGCCATTTGCGCTTTAAAGCTGCCTCTCTTCCGGGAGACGTAGCTCCGCCTCCTTACATCCGATCGACCCGATTCCAGTTTCCTTGAAAAGTAGAGATCGAGACCTTTCCAACGAGGGGTCAATCAACCCTGTAGCCCCAAAGGCCCCGGCGTGGCGGGTAGGTGCGCACCGGTACTGTCTGCTCCGGTAATATGCGCCCAATCGAAAATCCGAGAGAAGCGTTTTAAAGCCAGAGATCCGCCCTTTCAAAATATACCAGAATTGTGCTTCTCGGACCTGATTTGGAGGAGCTGCGGCCTCCCAAAGTGGGCCTATTTCACCCCATTTAATAGCCATTTGCGTTTTAAAGTTGCCTCTCTTCCGGGAGACGTAGCTCCGCCTCCTTACATTCGATCGACCCGATTCCAGTTTCCTTGAAAAGTAGAGATCGAGATCTTTCCAACGAGGGGTCGATCAACCCTGTAGCCCCAAAGGCCCCGGCGTGGCGGGTAGGTGCGTGCCGGTACTGTCTGCTCCAGTAAAATGCGCCCAATCGAAAATCCGAGAGAAGTATTTTAAAGCCAGAGATCCGCCCTTTCAAAATATACCAGAATTGTGCTTCTCGGACCTGATTTGGAGGAGCTGCGGCCTCCCAAAGTGGGCCTATTTCACCCCATTTGATAGCCATTTGCGCTTTAAAGTTGCCTCTCTTCCGGGAGACGTAGCTCCGCCTCCTTACATCCGATCGACCTGATTCCGGTTTCCCTTGAAAAGTAGAGATCGAGACCTTTCCAACGAGGGGTCGATCAGCCCTGTAGCCCCAAAGGCCCCGGCGTGGCGGGTAGGTGCGCGCCGGTACTGTCTGCTCCGGTAATATGCGCCCAATCGAAAATCCGAGAGAAGCGCTTTAAAGCCAGAGATCCGCTCTTTCAAAATATACCAGAATTGTGCTTCTCGGACCTGATTTGGAGGAGCTGCGGCCTCCCAAAATGGGCCTATTTCACCCTATTTGATAGCCATTTGCGCTTTAAAGTTGCCTCTCTTCCGGGAGACGTAGCTCCGCCTCCTTACATCCGATCGACCCGATTCCAGTTTCCTTGAAAAGTAGAGATCGATACCTTTCCAACGACGGGTCGATCAACCCTGTAGCCCCAAAGGCCCCGGCGTGGCGGGTAGGTGCGCGCCGGTACTCTCTGCTCCGGTAATATGCGCCCAATCGAAAATCCAAGAGAAGCCTTTTAAAGCCAGAGATCCGCCCTTTCAAAATATACCAGAATTGTGCTTCTCGGACCTGATTTGGAGGAGCTGCGGCCTCCCAAAGTGGAACTATTTCACCCCATTTGATAGCCATTTGCGCTTTAAAAGTTGCCTCTCTTCCGGGAGACGTAGCTCCACCTCCTTACATCCGATCGACTGGATTCCGGTTTCCCTTGAAAAGTAGAGATCGAGACCTTTCCAACGAGGGGTCGATCAACCCCTGTAGCCCCAAAGGCCCCGGCGTGGCGGGTAGGTGCGCGCCGGTACTGTCTGCTCCGGTAATATGCGCCCAATCGAAAATCCGAGAGAAGCTTTTAAAGCCAGAGATCCGCCCTTTCAAAATATACCAGAATTGTGCTTCTCGGACCTGATTTGGAGGAGCTGCGGCCTCCCAAAGTGGGCCTATTTCACCCCATTTGACAGCCATTTGCGCTTTAAAGTTGCCTCTCTTCCGGGAGACGTAGCTCCGCCTCCTTACATCCGATCGACCCCGATTCCAGTTTCCTTGAAAAGTAGAGATCGAGACCTTTCCAACGAGGGGTCGATCAACCCTGTAGCCCCAAAGGCCCCGGCGTGGCGGGTAGGTGCGCGCTGGTACTGTCTGCTCCGGTAATATGCGCCCAATCGAAAATCCGAGAGAAGCGTTTTAAAGCCAGGGATCCGCCCTTTCAAAATATACCAGAATTGTGCTTCTCGGACCTGATTTGGAGGAGCTGCGGCCTCCCAAAGTGGGCCTATTTCACCCCATTTGAAAGCCATTCGCGCTTTAAAGTTGCCTCTCTTCCGGGAGACGTAGCTCCGCCTCCTTACATCCGATCGACTGGATTCCGGTTTCCTTGAAAAGTAGAGATCGAGACCTTTCCAACGAGTGGTCGAGCAGCCCTGTAGCCCCAAAGGCCCCAGCGTGGCGGGTAGGTGCGCGCCGGTACTGTCTGCTCCGGTACTATGTGCCCAATCGAAAATCCGAGAGAATCGTTTTAAAGCCAGGGATCCGCCCTTTCAAAATATACCAGAATTCTGCTTCTCGGACCTGATTTGGAGGAGCTGCGGCCTCCCAAAGTGGGCCTATTTCACCCCCATTTGATAGCCATTTGCGTTTTAAAGTTGCCTCTCTTCCGGGAGACGTAGCTCCGCCTCCTTACATCCGATCGACCCGATTCCAGTTTCCTTGAAAAGTAGAGATCGAGACCTTTCCAACGAGGGGTCAATCAACCCTGTAGCCCCAAAGGCCCCGGCGTGGCGGGTAGGTGCGCACCGGTACTGTCTGCTCCGGTAATATGCGCCCAATCGAAAATCCAAGAGAAGCGTTTTAAAGCCAGAGATCCGCCCTTTCAAAATATACCAGAATTGTGCTTCTCGGACCTGATTTGGAGGAGCTGCGGCCTCCCAAAGTGGGCCTATTTCACCCCATTTGATAGCCATTTGCGCTTTAAAGTTGCCTCTCTTCCGGGAGACGTAGCTCCACCTCCTTACATCCGATCGACTGGATTCCGGTTTCCTTGAAAAGTAGAGATCGAGACCTTTCCAACGAGGGGTCGATCAACCCTGTAGCCCCAAAGGCCCCGGCGTGGCGGGTAGGTGCGCGCCGGTACTGTCTGCTCCGGTAATATGCGCCCAATCGAAAATCCGAGAGAAACTTTTTAAAGCCAGAGATCCGCCCTTTCAAAATATACCAGAATTGTGCTTCTCGGACCTGATTTGGAGGAGCTGCGGCCTCCCAAAGTGGGCCTATTTCACCCCCATTTGACAGCCATTTGCGCTTTAAAGTTGCCTCTCTTCCGGGAGACGTAGCTCCGCCTCCTTACATCCGATCGACCCGATTCCAGTTTCCTTGAAAAGTAGAGATCGAGACCTTTCCAACGAGGGGTCGATCAACCCTGTAGCCCCAAAGGCCCCGGCGTGGCGGGTAGGTGCGCGCTGGTACTGTCTGCTCCGGTAATATGCGCCCAATCGAAAATCCGAGAGAAGCGTTTTTAAAGCCAGGGATCCGCCCTTTCAAAATATACCAGAATTGTGCTTCTCGGACCTGATTTGGAGGAGCTGCGGCCTCCCAAAGTGGGCCTATTTCACCCCATTTGAAAGCCATTCGCGCTTTAAAGTTGCCTCTCTTCCGGGAGACGTAGCTCCGCCTCCTTACATCCGATCGACTGGATTCCGGTTTCCTTGAAAAGTAGAGATCGAGACCTTTCCAACGAGTGGTCGAGCAGCCCTGTAGCCCCAAAGGCCCCAGCGTGGCGGGTAGGTGCGCGCCGGTACTGTCTGCTCCGGTACTATGTGCCCAATCGAAAATCCGAGAGAATCGTTTTAAAGCCAGGGATCCGCCCTTTCAAAATATACCAGAATTCTGCTTCTCGGACCTGATTTGGAGGAGCTGCGGCCTCCCAAAGTGGGCCTATTTCACCCCATTTGATAGCCATTTGCGTTTTAAAGTTGCCTCTCTTCCGGGAGACGTAGCTCCGCCTCCTTACATCCGATCGACCCGATTCCAGTTTCCTTGAAAAGTAGAGATCGAGACCTTTCCAACGAGGGGTCAATCAACCCTGTAGCCCCAAAGGCCCCGGCGTGGCAGGTAGGTGCGCACCGGTACTGTCTGCTCCGGTAATATGCGCCCAATCGAAAATCCGAGAGAAGCGTGTTAAAGCCAGAGATCCGCCCTTTCAAAATATACCAGAATTGTGCTTCTCGGACCTGATTTGGAGGAGCTGCGGCCTCCCAAAGTGGGCCTATTTCACCCCATTTAATAGCCATTTGCGTTTTAAAGTTGCCTCTCTTCCGGGAGACGTAGCTCCGCCTCCTTACATTCGATCGACCCGATTCCAGTTTCCTTGAAAAGTAGAGATCGAGATCTTTCCAACGAGGGGTCGATCAACCCTGTAGCCCCAAAGGCCCCGGCGTGGCGGGTAGGTGCGCGCCGGTACTGTCTGCTCCGGTAATATGCGCCCAATCGAAAATCCGAGAGAAGCGTTTTAAAGCCAGATATCCGCCCTTCAAAATATACCAGAATTGTGCTTCTCGGACCTGATTTGGAGGAACTGCGGCCTCCCAAAGTGGGCCTATTTCACCCCATTTGATAGCCATTTGCGCTTTAAAGTTGCCTCTCTTCCGGGAGACGTAGCTCCGCCTCCTTACATCCGATCGACCTGATTCTGGTTTCCTTGAAAAGTAGAGATCGAGACCTTTCCAACGAGGGGTCGGTCAGCCCTGTAGCCCCAAAGGCCCCGGCGTGGCGGGTAGGTGCGCGCCGGTACTGTCTGCTCCGGTAATATGCGCCCAATCGAAAATCCGAGCGAAGCGTTTTAAAGCCAGAGATCCGCCCTTTCAATATATACCAGAATTGTGCTTCTCGGACCTGATTTGGAGGAGCTGCGGCCTCCCAAAGTGGGCCTATTTCACCCTATTTGATAGCCATTTGCGCTTTAAAGTTGCCTCTCTTCCGGGAGACGTAGCTCCGCCTCCTTACATCCGATCGACCCGATTCCGGTTTCCTTGAAAAGTAGAGATCGAGACCTTTCCAACGAGTGGTTGAGCAGCCCTGTAGCCCCAAAGGCCCCAGCGTGGCGGGTAGGTGCGCGCCGGTACTGTCTGCTCCGGTACTATGTGCCCAATCGAAAATCGAGAGAATCGTTTTAAAGCCAGGGATCCGCCCTTTCAAAATATACCAGAATTGTGCTTCTCGGACCTGATTTGAAGGAGCTGCGGCCTCCC
This sequence comes from Leptodactylus fuscus, assembly GCF_031893055.1. Taxonomy (NCBI): domain Eukaryota; kingdom Metazoa; phylum Chordata; class Amphibia; order Anura; family Leptodactylidae; genus Leptodactylus; species Leptodactylus fuscus. Next base: position 20,509 of record NW_027440748.1, on the reverse strand, counting down.
AAAATGGGCCTATTTCACCCCATTTGATAGCCATTTGCGCTTTAAAGTTGCCTCTCTTCCGGGAGACGTAGCTCCGCCTCCTTACATCCGATCGACCCGATTCCGGTTTCCTTGAAAAGTAGAGATCGAGACCTTTCCAACGAGGGGTCGATCAACCCTGTAGCCCCAAAAGCCCCGGCGTGGCGGGTAGGTGCGCGCCGGTACTGTCTGCTCCAGTAATATGCGCCCAATCGAAAATCCGAGAGAAGCGTTTTAAAGCCAGAGATCCGCCCTTTCAAAATATACCAGAATTGTGCTTCTCGGACCTGATTTGGAGGAGCTGCGGCCTCCCAAAGTGGGCCCTATTTCACCCCATTTGAAAGCCATTCGCGCTTTAAAGTTGCCTCTCTTCCGGGAGACGTAGCTCCGCCTCCTTACATCCGATCGACTGGATTCCGGTTTCCTTGAAAAGTAGAGATCGAGACCTTTTCCAACGAGTGGTCGAGCAGCCCTGTAGCCCCAAAGGCCCCAGTGTGGCGGGTAGGTGCGCGCCGGTACTGTCTGCTCCGGTACTATGTGCCCAATCGAAAATCCGAGAGAATCGTTTTAAAGCCAGGGATCCGCCCTTTCAAAATATACCAGAATTGTGCTTCTTGGACCTGATTTGAAGGAGCTGCGGCCTCCCAAAATGGGCCTATTTCACCCCATTTTGATAGCCATTTGCGCTTTAAAGTTGCCTCTCTTCCGGGAGACGTAGCTCCGCCTCCTTACATCCGATCGACCGATTCCGGTTTCCTTGAAAAGTAGAGATCGAGACCTTTCCAACGAGGGGGTCGATCAACCCTGTAGCCCCAAAAGCCCCGGCGTGGCGGGTAGGTGCGCGCCGGTACTGTCTGCTCCAGTAATATGCGCCCAATCGAAAATCCGAGAGAAGCGTTTTAAAGCCAGAGATCCGCCTTTCAAAATATACCAGAATTGTGCTTCTCGGACCTGATTTGGAGGAGCTGCGGCCTCCCAAAGTGGGCCTATTTCACCCCATTTGATAGACATTTGCGCTTTAAAGTTGCCTCTCTTCCGGGAGACGTAGCTCCGCCTCCTTACATCCGATCGACCCGATTCCAGTTTCCTTGAAAAGTAGAGATCGAGACCTTTCAACGAGGGGTCAAACAACCCTGTAGCCCCAAAGGCCCCGGCGTGGCGGGTAGGGTGCGCGCCGGTACTGTCTGCTCCGTTAATATGCGCCCAATCGAAAATCCGAGAGAAGCGTTTTAAAGCCAGAGATCCGCCCTTTCAAAATATACCAGAATTGTGCTTCTCGGACCTGATTTGGAGGAGCTGCGGCCTCCCAACGTGGGCCTATTTCACCCCATTTGATAGCCATTTGCACTTTAAAGCTGCCTCTCTTCCGGGAGACGTAGCTCCGCCTCCTTACATCCGATCGACCCGATTCCGGTTTCCTTGAAAAGTAGAGATCGAGACCTTTCCAACGAGGGGTCGATCAACCCTGTAGCCCCAAAGGCCCCGGCGTCGCGGGTAGGTGCGCGCCGGTACTGTCTGCTCCGGTAATATGCGCCCAATCGAAAATCCGAGAGAAGCTTTTTAAAGCCAGAGATCCGCCCTTTCAAAATATACCAGAATTGTGCTTCTCGGACCTGATTTGGAGGAGCTGCGGCCTCCCAAAGTGGGCCTATTTCACCCCATTTGATAGCCATTTGCGCTTTAAAGTTGCCTCTCTTCCGGGAGACGTAGCTCCGCCTCCTTACATCCGATCGACCCCGATTCCGGTTTCCTTGAAAAGTAGAGATCGAGACCTTTCCAACGAGGGGTCGATCAACCCTGTAGCCCCAAAGGCCCCGGCGTGGCGGGTAGGTGCGCGCCGGTACTGTCTGCTCCGGTAATATGCGCCCAATCGAAAATCCGAGAGAAGCGTTTTAAAGCCAGAGATCCGCCCTTTCAAAATATACCAGAATTGTGCTTCTCGGACCTGATTTGGAGGAGCTGCGGCCTCCCAAAGTGGGCCTATTTCACCCCATTTGATAGCCATTTGTGCTTTAAAGTTGCCTCTCTTCCGGGAGACGTAGCTCCGCCTCCTTACATCCGATCGACCCGATTCCAGTTTCCTTGAAAAGTAGAGATCGAGACCTTTCCAACGAGGGGTCAATCAACCCTGTAGCCCCAAAGGCCCCGGCGTGGCGGGTAGGTGCGCGCCGGTACTGTCTGCTCCGGTACTATGTGCCCAATCGAAAATCCGAGAGAAGCGTTTTAAAGCCAGGGATCCGCCCTTTCAAAATATACCAGAATTGTGCTTCTCGGACCTGATTTGAAGGAGCTGCGGCCTCCCAAAGTGGGCCTATTTCACCCCATTTGATAGCCATTTGCGTTTTAAAGTTGCCTCTCTTCCGGGAGACGTAGCTCCGCCTCCTTACATTCGATCGACCCGAATCCAGTTTCCTTGAAAAGTAGAGATCGAGATCTTTCCAACGAGGGGTCGATCAACCCTGTAGCCCCAAAGGCCCCGGCGTGGCGGGTAGGTGCGCGCCGGTACTGTCTGCTCCGGTAATATGCGCCCAATCGAAAATCCGAGAGAAGCGTTTTAAAGCCAGATATCCGCCCTTTCAAAATATACCAGAATTGTGCTTCTCGGACCTGATTTGGAGGAGCTGCGGCCTCCCAAAGTGGGCCTATTTCACCCCATTTGATAGCCATTTGCGCTTTAAAGTTGCCTCTCTTCCGGAGACGTAGCTCCGCCTCCTTACATCCGATCGACCCGATTCCGGTTTCCTTGAAAAGTAGAGATCGAGGACCTTTCCAACGAGGGGTCGATCAACCCTGTAGCCCCAAAGGCCCCGGCGTCGCGGGTAGGGTGCGCGCCGGTACTGTCTGCTCCGGTAATATGCGCCCAATCGAAAATCCGAGAGAAGCTTTTTAAAGCCAGAGATCCGCCCTTTCAAAATATACCAGAATTGTGCTTCTCGGACCTGATTTGGAGGAGCTGCGGCCTCCCAAAGTGGGCCTATTTCACCCCATTTGATAGCCATTTGCGCTTTAAAGTTGCCTCTCTTCCGGGAGACGTAGCTCCGCCTCCTTACATCCGATCGACCCGATTCCGGTTTCCTTGAAAAGTAGAGATCGAGACCTTTCCAACGAGGGGTCGATCAACCCTGTAGCCCCAAAGGCCCCGGCGTGGCGGGTAGGTGCGCGCCGGTACTGTCTGCTCCGGTAATATGCGCCCAATCGAAAATCCGAGAGAAGCGTTTTAAAGCCAGAGATCCGCCCTTTCAAAATATACCAGAATTGTGCTTCTCGGACCTGATTTGGAGGAGCTGCGGCCTCCCAAAGTGGGCCTATTTCACCCCATTTGATAGCCATTTGTGCTTTAAAGTTGCCTCTCTTCCGGGAGACGTAGCTCCGCCTCCTTACATCCGATCGACCCGATTCCGGTTTCCTTGAAAAGTAGAGATCGAGACCTTTCCAACGAGGGGTCAATCAACCCTGTAGCCCCAAAGGCCCCGGCGTGGCGGGTAGGTGCGCGCCGGTACTGTCTGCTCCGGTACTATGTGCCCAATCGAAAATCCGAGAGAAGCGTTTTAAAGCCAGGGATCCGCCCTTTCAAAATATACCAGAATTGTGCTTCTCGGACCTGATTTGAAGGAGCTGCGGCCTCCCAAAGTGGGCCTATTTCACCCCATTTGATAGCCATTTGCGTTTTAAAGTTGCCTCTCTTCCGGGAGACGTAGCTCCGCCTCCTTACATTCGATCGACCCGAATCCAGTTTCCTTGAAAAGTAGAGATCGAGATCTTTCCAACGAGGGGTCGATCAACCCTGTAGCCCCAAAGGCCCCCGGCGTGGCGGGTAGGTGCGCGCCGGTACTGTCTGATCCGGTAATATGCGCCCAATCGAAAATCCGAGAGAAGCGTTTTAAAGCCAGATATCCGCCCTTTCAAAATATACCAGAATTGTGCTTCTCGGACCTGATTTGGAGGAGCTGCGGCCTCCCAAAGTGGGCCTATTTCAACCCCATTTGATAGCCATTTGCGCTTTAAAGCTGCCTCTCTTCCGGGAGACGTAGCTCCGCCTCCTTACATCCGATCGACCCGATTCCAGTTTCCTTGAAAAGTAGAGATCGAGACCTTTCCAACGAGGGGTCAATCAACCCTGTAGCCCCAAAGGCCCCGGCGTGGCGGGTAGGTGCGCACCGGTACTGTCTGCTCCGGTAATATGCGCCCAATCGAAAATCCGAGAGAAGCGTTTTAAAGCCAGAGATCCGCCCTTTCAAAATATACCAGAATTGTGCTTCTCGGACCTGATTTGGAGGAGCTGCGGCCTCCCAAAGTGGGCCTATTTCACCCCATTTAATAGCCATTTGCGTTTTAAAGTTGCCTCTCTTCCGGGAGACGTAGCTCCGCCTCCTTACATTCGATCGACCCGATTCCAGTTTCCTTGAAAAGTAGAGATCGAGATCTTTCCAACGAGGGGTCGATCAACCCTGTAGCCCCAAAGGCCCCGGCGTGGCGGGTAGGTGCGTGCCGGTACTGTCTGCTCCAGTAAAATGCGCCCAATCGAAAATCCGAGAGAAGTATTTTAAAGCCAGAGATCCGCCCTTTCAAAATATACCAGAATTGTGCTTCTCGGACCTGATTTGGAGGAGCTGCGGCCTCCCAAAGTGGGCCTATTTCACCCCATTTGATAGCCATTTGCGCTTTAAAGTTGCCTCTCTTCCGGGAGACGTAGCTCCGCCTCCTTACATCCGATCGACCTGATTCCGGTTTCCTTGAAAAGTAGAGATCGAGACCTTTCCAACGAGGGGTCGATCAGCCCTGTAGCCCCAAAGGCCCCGGCGTGGCGGGTAGGTGCGCGCCGGTACTGTCTGCTCCGGTAATATGCGCCCAATCGAAAATCCGAGAGAAGCGCTTTAAAGCCAGAGATCCGCTCTTTCAAAATATACCAGAATTGTGCTTCTCGGACCTGATTTGGAGGAGCTGCGGCCTCCCAAAATGGGCCTATTTCACCCTATTTGATAGCCATTTGCGCTTTAAAGTTGCCTCTCTTCCGGGAGACGTAGCTCCGCCTCCTTACATCCGATCGACCCGATTCCAGTTTCCTTGAAAAGTAGAGATCGATACCTTTCCAACGACGGGTCGATCAACCCTGTAGCCCCAAAGGCCCCGGCGTGGCGGGTAGGTGCGCGCCGGTACTCTCTGCTCCGGTAATATGCGCCCAATCGAAAATCCAAGAGAAGCGTTTTAAAGCCAGAGATCCGCCCTTTCAAAATATACCAGAATTGTGCTTCTCGGACCTGATTTGGAGGAGCTGCGGCCTCCCAAAGTGGGCCTATTTCACCCCATTTGATAGCCATTTGCGCTTTAAAGTTGCCTCTCTTCCGGGAGACGTAGCTCCACCTCCTTACATCCGATCGACTGGATTCCGGTTTCCTGAAAAGTAGAGATCGAGACCTTTCCAACGAGGGGTCGATCAACCCTGTAGCCCCAAAGGCCCCGGCGTGGCGGGTAGGTGCGCGCCGGTACTGTCTGCTCCGGTAATATGCGCCCAATCGAAAATCCGAGAGAAGCTTTTAAAGCCAGAGATCCGCCCTTTCAAAATATACCAGAATTGTGCTTCTCGGACCTGATTTGGAGGAGCTGCGGCCTCCCAAAGTGGGCCTATTTCACCCCATTTGACAGCCATTTGCGCTTTAAAGTTGCCTCTCTTCCGGGAGACGTAGCTCCGCCTCCTTACATCCGATCGACCCGATTCCAGTTTCCTTGAAAAGTAGAGATCGAGACCTTTCCAACGAGGGGTCGATCAAACCCTGTAGCCCCAAAGGCCCCGGCGTGGCGGGTAGGTGCGCGCTGGTACTGTCTGCTCCGGTAATATGCGCCCAATCGAAAATCCGAGAGAAGCGTTTTAAAGCCAGGGATCCGCCCTTTCAAAATATACCAGAATTGTGCTTCTCGGACCTGATTTGGAGGAGCTGCGGCCTCCCAAAGTGGGCCTATTTCACCCCATTTGAAAGCCATTCGCGCTTTAAAGTTGCCTCTCTTCCGGGAGACGTAGCTCCGCCTCCTTACATCCGATCGACTGGATTCCGGTTTCCTTGAAAAGTAGAGATCGAGACCTTTCCAACGAGTGGTCGAGCAGCCCTGTAGCCCCAAAGGCCCCAGCGTGGCGGGTAGGTGCGCGCCGGTACTGTCTGCTCCGGTACTATGTGCCCAATCGAAAATCCGAGAGAATCGTTTTAAAGCCAGGGATCCGCCCTTTCAAAATATACCAGAATTCTGCTTCTCGGACCTGATTTGGAGGAGCTGCGGCCTCCCAAAGTGGGCCTATTTCACCCCATTTGATAGCCATTTGCGTTTTAAAGTTGCCTCTCTTCCGGGAGACGTAGCTCCGCCTCCTTACATCCGATCGACCCGATTCCAGTTTCCTTGAAAAGTAGAGATCGAGACCTTTCCAACGAGGGGTCAATCAACCCTGTAGCCCCAAAGGCCCCGGCGTGCGGGTAGGTGCGCACCGGTACTGTCTGCTCCGGTAATATGCGCCCAATCGAAAATCCAAGAGAAGCGTTTTAAAGCCAGAGATCCGCCCTTTCAAAATATACCAGAATTGTGCTTCTCGGACCTGATTTGGAGGAGCTGCGGCCTCCCAAAGTGGGCCTATTTCACCCCATTTGATAGCCATTTGCGCTTTAAAGTTGCCTCTCTTCCGGGAGACGTAGCTCCACCTCCTTACATCCGATCGACTGGATTCCGGTTTCTTGAAAAGTAGAGATCGAGACCTTTCCAACGAGGGGTCGATCAATCCTGTAGCCCCAAAGGCCCCGGCATGGCGGGTAGGTGCGCGCCGGTACTGTCTGCTCCGGTAATATGCGCCCAATCGAAAATCCGAGAGAAGCTTTTTAAAGCCAGAGATCCGCCCTTTCAAAATATACCAGAATTGTGCTTCTCGGACCTGATTTGGAGGAGCTGCGGCCTCCCAAAGTGGGCCTATTTCACCCCATTTGACAGCCATTTGCGCTTTAAAGTTGCCTCTCTTCCGGGAGACGTAGCTCCGCCTCCTTACATCCGATCGACCCGATTCCAGTTTCCTTGAAAAGTAGAGATCGAGACCTTTCCAACGAGGGGTCGATCAACCCTGTAGCCCCAAAGGCCCCGGCGTGGCGGGTAGGTGCGCGCTGGTACTGTCTGCTCCGGTAATATGCGCCCAATCGAAAATCCGAGAGAAGCGTTTTAAAGCCAGGGATCCGCCCTTTCAAAATATACCAGAATTGTGCTTCTCGGACCTGATTTGGAGGAGCTGCGGCCTCCCAAAGTGGGCCTATTTCACCCCATTTGAAAGCCATTCGCGCTTTAAAGTTGCCTCTCTTCCGGGAGACGTAGCTCCGCCTCCTTACATCCGATCGACTGGATTCCGGTTTCCTTGAAAAGTAGAGATCGAGACCTTTCCAACGAGTGGTCGAGCAGCCCTGTAGCCCCAAAGGCCCCAGCGTGGCGGGTAGGTGCGCGCCGGTACTGTCTGCTCCGGTACTATGTGCCCAATCGAAAATCCGAGAGAATCGTTTTAAAGCCAGGGATCCGCCCTTTCAAAATATACCAGAATTCTGCTTCTCGGACCTGATTTGGAGGAGCTGCGGCCTCCCAAAGTGGGCCTATTTCACCCCATTTGATAGCCATTTTGCGTTTTAAAGTTGCCTCTCTTCCGGGAGACGTAGCTCCGCCTCCTTACATCCGATCGACCCGATTCCAGTTTCCTTGAAAAGTAGAGATCGAGACCTTTCCAACGAGGGGTCAATCAACCCTGTAGCCCCAAAGGCCCCGGCGTGGCGGGTAGGTGCGCACCGGTACTGTCTGCTCCTGTAATATGCGCCCAATCGAAAATCCGAGAGAAGCGTGTTAAAGCCAGAGATCCGCCCTTTCAAAATATACCAGAATTGTGCTTCTCGGACCTGATTTGGAGGAGCTGCGGCCTCCCAAAGTGGGCCTATTTCACCCCATTTAATAGCCATTTGCGTTTTAAAGTTGCCTCTCTTCCGGGAGACGTAGCTCCGCCTCCTTACATTCGATCGACCCGATTCCAGTTTCCTTGAAAAGTAGAGATCGAGATCTTTCCAACGAGGGGTCGATCAACCCTGTAGCCCCAAAGGCCCCGGCGTGGCGGGTAGGTGCGCGCCGGTACTGTCTGCTCCGGTAATATGCGCCCAATCGAAAATCCGAGAGAAGCGTTTTAAAAGCCAGATATCCGCCCTTTCAAAATATACCAGAATTGTGCTTCTCGGACCTGATTTGGAGGAACTGCGGCCTCCCAAAGTGGGCCTATTTCACCCCATTTGATAGCCATTTGCGCTTTAAAGTTGCCTCTCTTCCGGGAGACGTAGCTCCGCCTCCTTACATCCGATCGACCTGATTCTGGTTTCCTTGAAAAGTAGAGATCGAGACCTTTCCAACGAGGGGTCGGTCAGCCCTGTAGCCCCAAAGGCCCCGGCGTGGCGGGTAGGTGCGCGCCGGTACTGTCTGCTCCGGTAATATGCGCCCAATCGAAAATCCGAGCGAAGCGTTTTAAAGCCAGAGATCCGCCCTTTCAATATATACCAGAATTGTGCTTCTCGGACCTGATTTGGAGGAGCTGCGGCCTCCCAAAGTGGGGCCTATTTCACCCTATTTGATAGCCATTTGCGCTTTAAAGTTGCCTCTCTTCCGGGAGACGTAGCTCCGCCTCCTTACATCCGATCGACCCGATTCCGGTTTCCTTGAAAAGTAGAGATCGAGACCTTTCCAACGAGTGGTTGAGCAGCCCTGTAGCCCCAAAGGCCCCAGCGTGGCGGGTAGGTGCGCGCCGGTACTGTCTGCTCCGGTACTATGTGCCCAATCGAAAATCCGAGAGAATCGTTTTAAAGCCAGGGATCCGCCCTTTCAAAATATACCAGAATTGTGCTTCTCGGACCTGATTTGAAGGAGCTGCGGCCTCCCAAAATGGGCCTATTTCACCCCATTTGATAGCCATTTGCGCTTTAAAGTTGCCTCTCTTCCGGGAGAACGTAGCTCCGCCTCCTTACATCCGATCGACCCGATTCCGGTTTCCCTTGAAAAGTAGAGATCGAGACCTTTCCAACGAGGGGTCGATCAACCCTGTAGCCCCAAAAGCCCCGGCGTGGCGGGTAGGTGCGCGCCGGTACTGTCTGCTCCAGTAATATGCGCCCAATCGAAAATCCGAGAGAAGCGTTTTAAAGCCAGAGATCCGCCTTTCAAAAATATACCAGAATTGTGCTTCTCGGACCTGATTTGGAGGAGCTGCGGCCTCCCAAAGTGGGCCTATTTCACCCCATTTGAAAGCCATTCGCGCTTTAAAGTTGCCTCTCTTCCGGGAGACGTAGCTCCGCCTCCTTACATCCGATCGACTGGATTCCGGTTTCCTTGAAAAGTAGAGATCGAGACCTTTCCAACGAGTGGTCGAGCAGCCCTGTAGCCCCAAAGGCCCCAGTGTGGCGGGTAGGTGCGCGCCGGTACTGTCTGCTCCGGTACTATGTGCCCAATCGAAAATCCGAGAGAATCGTTTTAAAGCCAGGGATCCGCCCTTTCAAAATATACCAGAATTGTGCTTCTTGGACCTGATTTGAAGGAGCTGCGGCCTCCCAAAATGGGCCTATTTCACCCCATTTGATAGCCATTTGCGCTTTAAAGTTGCCTCTCTTCCGGAGACGTAGCTCCGCCTCCTTACATCCGATCGACCCGATTCCGGTTTCCTTGAAAAGTAGAGATCGAGACCTTTCCAACGAGGGGTCGATCAACCCTGTAGCCCCAAAAGCCCCGGCGTGGCGGGTAGGTGCGCGCCGGTACTGTCTGCTCCAGTAATATGCGCCCAATCGAAAATCCGAGAGAAGCGTTTTAAAGCCAGAGATCCGCCCTTTCAAAATATACCAGAATTGTGCTTCTCGGACCTGATTTGGAGGAGCTGCGGCCTCCCAAAGTGGGCCTATTTCACCCCATTTGATAGACATTTGCGCTTTAAAGTTGCCTCTCTTCCGGGAGACGTAGCTCCGCCTCCTTACATCCGATCGACCCGATTCCAGTTTCCTTGAAAAGTAGAGATCGAGACCTTTCCAACGAGGGGTCAAACAACCCTGTAGCCCCAAAGGCCCCGGCGTGGCGGGTAGGTGCGCGCCGGTACTGTCTGCTCCGTTAATATGCGCCCAATCGAAAATCCGAGAGAAGCGTTTTAAAGCCAGAGATCCGCCCTTTCAAAATATACCAGAATTGTGCTTCTCGGACCCTGATTTGGAGGAGCTGCGGCCTCCCAAATTGGGCCTATTTCACCCCATTTAATAGCCATTTGCGCTTTAAAGTTGCCTCTCTTCTGGGAGACGTAGCTCCGCCTCCTTACATCCGATCGACCCGATTCCGGTTTCCTTGAAAAGTAGAGATCGAGACCTTTCCAACGAGGGGTCGATCAACCCTGTAGCCCCAAAGGCCCCGGCGTGGCGGGTAGGTGCGCGCTGGTACTGTCTGCTCCGGTAATATGCGCCCAATCGAAAATCCGAGAGAAGCGTTTTAAAGCCAGATATCCGCCCTTTCAAAATATACCAGAATTGTGCTTCTCGGACCTGATTTGGAGGAGCTGCGGCCTCCCAACGTGGGCCTATTTCACCCCATTTGATAGCCATTTGCACTTTAAAGCTGCCTCTCTTCCGGGAGACGTAGCTCCGCCTCCTTACATCCGATCGACCCGATTCCGGTTTCCTTGAAAAGTAGAGATCGAGACCTTTCCAACGAGGGGTCGATCAACCCTGTAGCCCCAAAGGCCCCGGCGTCGCGGGTAGGTGCGCGCCGGTACTGTCTGCTCCGGTAATATGCGCCCAATCGAAAATCCGAGAGAAGCTTTTAAAGCCAGAGATCCGCCCTTTCAAAATATACCAGAATTGTGCTTCTCGGACCTGATTTGGAGGAGCTGCGGCCTCCCAAAGTGGGCCTATTTCACCCCATTTGATAGCCATTTGCGCTTTAAAGTTGCCTCTCTTCCGGGAGACGTAGCTCCGCCTCCTTACATCCGATCGACCCGATTCCGGTTTCCTTGAAAAGTAGAGATCGAGACCTTTCCAACGAGGGGTCGATCAACCCTGTAGCCCCAAAGGCCCCGGCGTGGCGGGTAGGTGCGCGCCGGTACTGTCTGCTCCGGTAATATGCGCCCAATCGAAAATCCGAGAGAAGCGTTTTAAAGCCAGAGATCCGCCCTTTCAAAATATACCAGAATTGTGCTTCTCGGACCTGATTTGGAGGAGCTGCGGCCTCCCAAAGTGGGCCTATTTCACCCCATTTGATAGCCATTTGTGCTTTAAAGTTGCCTCTCTTCCGGGAGACGTAGCTCCGCCTCCTTACAATCCGATCGACCCGATTCCAGTTTCCTTGAAAAGTAGAGATCGAGACCTTTCCAACGAGGGGTCAATCAACCCTGTAGCCCCAAAGGCCCCGGCGTGGCGGGTAGGTGCGCGCCGGTTACTGTCTGCTCCGGTACTATGTGCCCAATCGAAAATCCGAGAGAAGCGTTTTAAAGCCAGGGATCCGCCCTTTCAAAATATACCAGAATTGTGCTTCTCGGACCTGATTTGAAGGAGCTGCGGCCTCCCAAAGTGGGCCTATTTTCACCCCATTTGATAGCCATTTGCGTTTTAAAGTTGCCTCTCTTCCGGGAGACGTAGCTCCGCCTCCTTACATTCGATCGACCCGAATCCAGTTTCCTTGAAAAGTAGAGATCGAGATCTTTCCAACGAGGGGTCGATCAACCCTGTAGCCCCAAAGGCCCCGGCGTGGCGGGTAGGTGCGCGCCGGTACTGTCTGCTCCGGTAATATGCGCCCCAATCGAAAATCCGAGAGAAGCGTTTTAAAGCCAGATATCCGCCCTTTCAAAATATACCAGAATTGTGCTTCTCGGACCTGATTTGGAGGAGCTGCGGCCTCCCAAAGTGGGCCTATTTCACCCCATTTGATAGCCATTTGCGCTTTAAAGTTGCCTCTCTTCCGGGAGACGTAGCTCCGCCTCCTTACATCCGATCGACCCGATTCCGGTTTCCTTGAAAAGTAGAGATCGAGACCTTTCCAACGAGGGGTCGATCAACCCTGTAGCCCCAAAGGCCCCGGCGTGGCGGGTAGGTGCGCGCCGGTACTGTCTGCTCCGGTAATATGCGCCCAATCGAAAATCCGAGAGAAGCGTTTTAAAGCCAGAGATCCGCCCTTTCAAAATATACCAGAATTGTGCTTCTCGGACCTGATTTGGAGGAGCTGCGGCCTCCCAAAGTGGGCCTATTTCACCCCATTTGATAGCCATTTGTGCTTTAAAGTTGCCTCTCTTCCGGGAGACGTAGCTCCCGCCTCCTTACATCCGATCGACCCGATTCCGGTTTCCTTGAAAAGTAGAGATCGAGACCTTTCCAACGAGGGGTCAATCAACCCTGTAGCCCCAAAGGCCCCGGCGTGGCGGGTAGGTGCGCGCCGGTACTGTCTGCTCCGGTACTATGTGCCCAATCGAAAATCCGAGAGAAGCGTTTTAAAGCCAGGGATCCGCCCTTTCAAAATATACCAGAATTGTGCTTCTCGGACCTGATTTGAAGGAGCTGCGGCCTCCCAAAGTGGGCCTATTTCACCCCATTTGATAGCCATTTGCGTTTTAAAGTTGCCTCTCTTCCGGGAGACGTAGCTCCGCCTCCTTACATTCGATCGACCCGAATCCAGTTTCCTTGAAAAGTAGAGATCGAGATCTTTCCAACGAGGGGTCGATCAACCCTGTAGCCCCAAAGGCCCCGGCGTGGCGGGTAGGTGCGCGCCGGTACTGTCTGATCCGGTAATATGCGCCCAATCGAAAATCCGAGAGAAGCGTTTTAAAGCCAGATATCCGCCCTTTCAAAATATACCAGAATTGTGCTTCTCGGACCTGATTTGGAGGAACTGCGGCCTCCCAAAGTGGGCCTATTTCACCCCATTTGATAGCCATTTGCGCTTTAAAGCTGCCTCTCTTCCGGGAGACGTAGCTCCGCCTCCTTACATCCGATCGACCCGATTCCAGTTTCCTTGAAAAGTAGAGATCGAGACCTTTCCAACGAGGGGTCAATCAACCCTGTAGCCCCAAAGGCCCCGGCGTGGCGGGTAGGTGCGCACCGGTACTGTCTGCTCCGGTAATATGCGCCCAATCGAAAATCCGAGAGAAGCGTTTTAAAGCCAGAGATCCGCCCTTTCAAAATATACCAGAATTGTGCTTCTCGGACCTGATTTGGAGGAGCTGCGGCCTCCCAAAGTGGGCCTATTTCACCCCATTTAATAGCCATTTGCGTTTTAAAGTTGCCTCTCTTCCGGGAGACGTAGCTCCGCCTCCTTACATTCGATCGACCCGATTCCAGTTTCCTTGAAAAGTAGAGATCGAGATCTTTCCAACGAGGGGGTCGATCAACCCTGTAGCCCCAAAGGCCCCGGCGTGGCGGGTAGGTGCGCGCCGGTACTGTCTGCTCCGGTAATATGCGCCCAATCGAAAATCCGAGAGAAGCGTTTTAAAGCCAGAGATCCGCTCTTTCAAAATATACCAGAATTGTGCTTCTCGGACCTGATTTGGAGGAGCTGCGGCCTCCAAAATGGGCCTATTTCACCCTATTTGATAGCCATTTGCGCTTTAAAGTTGCCTCTCTTCCGGGAGACGTAGCTCCGCCTCCTTACATCCGATCGACCCGATTCCAGTTTCCTTGAAAAGTAGAGATCGATACCTTTCCAACGACGGGTCGATCAACCCTGTAGCCCCAAAGGCCCCGGCGTGGCGGGTAGGTGCGCGCCGGTACTCTCTGCTCCGGTAATATGCGCCCAATCGAAAATCCAAGAGAAGCGTTTTAAAGCCAGAGATCCGCCCTTTCAAAATATACCAGAATTGTGCTTCTCGGACCTGATTTGGAGGAGCTGCGGCCTCCCAAAGTGGGGCCTATTTCACCCCATTTGATAGCCATTTGCGCTTTAAAGTTGCCTCTCTTCCGGGAGACGTAGCTCCACCTCCTTACATCCGATCGACCCGATTCCGGTTTCCTTGAAAAGTAGAGATCGAGACCTTTCCAACGAGGGGTCGATCAACCCTGTAGCCCCAAAGGCCCCGGCGTGGCGGGTAGGGTGCGCGCCGGTACTGTCTGCTTCGGTAATATGCGCCCAATCGAAAATCCGAGAGAAGCTTTTTAAAGCCAGAGATCCGCCCTTTCAAAATATACCAGAATTGTGCTTCTCGGACCTGATTTGGAGGAGCTGCGGCTCCCAAAGTGGGCCTATTTCACCCCATTTGACAGCCATTTGCGCTTTAAAGTTGCCTCTCTTCCGGGAGACGTAGCTCCGCCTCCTTACATCCGATCGACCCGATTCCAGTTTCCTTGAAAAGTAGAGATCGAGACCTTTCCAACGAGGGGTCGATCAACCCCTGTAGCCCCAAAGGCCCCGGCGTGGCGGGTAGGTGCGCGCTGGTACTGTCTGCTCCGGTAATATGCGCCCAATCGAAAATCCGAGAGAAGCGTTTTAAAGCCAGAGATCCGCCCTTTCAAAATATACCAGAATTGTGCTTCTCGGACCTGATTTGGAGGAGCTGCGGCCTCCCAAAGTGGGCCTATTTCACCCCATTTGAAAGCCATTCGCGCTTTAAAGTTGCCTCTCTTCCGGGAGACGTAGCTCCGCCCTCCTTACATCCGATCGACTGGATTCCGGTTTCCTTGAAAAGTAGAGATCGAGACCTTTCCAACGAGTGGTCGAGCAGCCCTGTAGCCCCAAAGGCCCCAGCGTGGCGGGTAGGTGCGCGCCGGTACTGTCTGCTCCGGTACTATGTGCCCAATCGAAAATCCGAGAGAATCGTTTTAAAGCCAGGGATCCGCCCTTTCAAAATATACCAGAATTCTGCTTCTCGACCTGATTTGGAGGAGCTGCGGCCTCCCAAAGTGGGCCTATTTCACCCCATTTGATAGCCATTTGCGTTTTAAAGTTGCCTCTCTTCCGGGAGACGTAGCTCCGCCTCCTTACATCCGATCGACCCGATTCCAGTTTCCTTGAAAAGTAGAGATCGAGCCCTTTCCAACGAGGGGTCAATCAACCCTGTAGCCCCAAAGGCCCCGGCGTGGCGGGTAGGTGCGCACCGGTACTGTCTGCTCCGGTAATATGCGCCCAATCGAAAATCCGAGAGAAGCGTGTTAAAGCCAGAGATCCGCCCTTTCAAAATATACCAGAATTGTGCTTCTCGGACCTGATTTGGAGGAGCTGCGGCCTCCCAAAGTGGGCCTATTTCACCCCATTTAATAGCCATTTGCGTTTTAAAGTTGCCTCTCTTCCGGGAGACGTAGCTCCGCCTCCTTACATTCGATCGACCCGATTCCAGTTTCCTTGAAAAGTAGAGATCGAGATCTTTCCAACGAGGGTCGATCAACCCTGTAGCCCCAAAGGCCCCGGCGTGGCGGGTAGGTGCGCGCCGGTACTGTCTGCTCCGGTAATATGCGCCCAATCGAAAATCCGAGAGAAGCGTTTTAAAGCCAGATATCCGCCCTTTCAAAATATACCAGAATTGTGCTTCTCGGACCTGATTTGGAGGAGCTGCGGCCTCCCAAAGTGGGCCTATTTCACCCCATTTGATAGCCATTTGCGCTTTAAAGTTGCCTCTCTTCCGGGAGACGTAGCTCCGCCTCCTTACATCCGATCGACCTGATTCCGGTTTCCTTGAAAAGTAGAGATCGAGACCTTTCCAACGAGGGGTCGGTCAGCCCTGTAGCCCCAAAGGCCCCGGCGTGGCGGGTAGGTGCGCGCCGGTACTGTCTGCTCCGGTAATATGCGCCCAATCGAAAATCCGAGCGAAGCGTTTTAAAGCCAGAGATCCGCCCTTTCAAATATACCAGAATTGTGCTTCTCGGACCTGATTTGGAGGAGCTGCGGCCTCCCAAAGTGGGCCTATTTCACCCTATTTGATAGCCATTTGCGCTTTAAAGTTGCCTCTCTTCCGGGAGACGTAGCTCCGCCTCCTTACATCCGATCGACCCGATTCCGGTTTCCTTGAAAAGTAGAGATCGAGACCTTTCCAACGAGTGGTTGAGCAGCCCTGTAGCCCCAAAGGCCCCAGCGTGGCGGGTAGGTGCGCGCCGGTACTGTCTGCTCCGGTACTATGTGCCCAATCGAAAATCCGAGAGAATCGTTTTAAAGCCAGGGATCCGCCCTTTCAAAATATACCAGAATTGTGCTTCTCGGACCTGATTTGAAGGAGCTGCGGCCTCCCAAAATGGGCCTATTTCACCCCATTTGATAGCCATTTGCGCTTTAAAGTTGCCTCTCTTCCGGGAGACGTAGCTCCGCCTCCTTACATCCGATCGACCCCGATTCCGGTTTCCTTGAAAAGTAGAGATCGAGACCTTTCCAACGAGGGGTCGATCAACCCTGTAGCCCCAAAAGCCCCGGCGTGGCGGGTAGGTGCGCGCCGGTACTGTCTGCTCCAGTAATATGCGCCCAATCGAAAATCCGAGAGAAGCGTTTTAAAGCCAGAGATCCGCCCTTTCAAAATATACCAGAATTGTGCTTCTCGGACCTGATTTGGAGGAGCTGCGGCCTCCCAAAGTGGGCCTATTTCACCCCATTTGAAAGCCATTCGCGCTTTAAAGTTGCCTCTCTTCCGGGAGACGTAGCTCCGCCTCCTTACATCCGATCGACTGGATTCCGGTTTCCTTGAAAAGTAGAGATCGAGACCTTTCCAACGAGTGGTCGAGCAGCCCTGTAGCCCCAAAGGCCCCAGTGTGGCGGGTAGGTGCGCGCCGGTACTGTCTGCTCCGGTACTATGTGCCCAATCGAAAATCCGAGAGAATCGTTTTAAAGCCAGGGATCCGCCCTTTCAAAATATACCAGAATTGTGCTTCTTGGAACCTGATTTGAAGGAGCTGCGGCCTCCCAAAATGAGCCTATTTCACCCCATTTGATAGCCATTTGCGCTTTAAAGTTGCCTCTCTTCCGGGAGACGTAGCTCCGCCTCCTTACATCCGATCGACCCGATTCCGGTTTCCTTGAAAAGTAGAGATCGAGACCTTTCCAACGAGGGGTCGATCAACCCTGTAGCCCCAAAAGCCCCGGCGTGGCGGGTAGGTGCGCGCCGGTACTCGTCTGCTCCAGTAATATGCGCCCAATCGAAAATCCGAGAGAAGCGTTTTAAAGCCAGAGATCCGCCCTTTCAAAATATACCAGAATTGTGCTTCTCGACCTGATTTGGAGGAGCTGCGGCCTCCCAAAGTGGGCCTATTTCACCCCATTTGATAGACATTTGCGCTTTAAAGTTGCCTCTCTTCCGGGAGACGTAGCTCCGCCTCCTTACATCCGATCGACCCGATTCCAGTTTCCTTGAAAAGTAGAGATCGAGACCTTTCCAACGAGGGGTCAAACAACCCTGTAGCCCCAAAGGCCCCGGCGTGGCGGGTAGGTGCGCGCCGGTACTGTCCTGCTCCGTTAATATGCGCCCAATCGAAAATCCGAGAGAAGCGTTTTAAAGCCAGAGATCCGCCCTTTCAAAATATACCAGAATTGTGCTTCTCGGACCTGTTTTGGAGGAGCTGCGGCCTCCCAAATTGGGCCTATTTCACCCCATTTAATAGCCATTTGCGCTTTAAAGTTGCCTCTCTTCCGGGAGACGTAGCTCCGCCTCCTTACATCCGATCGACCCGATTCCAGTTTCCTTGAAAAGTAGAGATCGATACCTTTCCAACGACGGGTCGATCAACCCTGTAGCCCCAAAGGCCCCCGGCGTGGCGGGTAGGTGCGCGCCGGTACTCTCTGCTCCGGTAATATGCGCCCAATCGAAAATCCAAGAGAAGCGTTTTAAAGCCAGAGATCCGCCCTTTCAAAATATACCAGAATTGTGCTTCTCGGACCTGATTTGGAGGAGCTGCGGCCTCCAAAGTGGGCCTATTTCACCCCATTTGATAGCCATTTGCGCTTTAAAGTTGCCTCTCTTCCGGGAGACGTAGCTCCACCTCCTTACATCCGATCGACCCGATTCCGGTTTCCTTGAAAAGTAGAGATCGAGACCTTTCCAACGAGGGGTCGATCAACCCTGTAGCCCCAAAGGCCCCGGCGTGGCGGGTAGGTGCGCGCCGGTACTGTCTGCTCCGGTAATATGCGCCCAATCGAAAATCCGAGAGAAGCGTTTTTAAAGCCAGAGATCCGCCCTTTCAAAATATACCAGAATTGTGCTTCTCGGACCTGATTTGGAGGAGCTGCGGCCTCCCAAAGTGGGCCTATTTCACCCCATTTGACAGCCATTTGCGCTTTAAAGTTGCCTCTCTTCCGGGAGACGTAGCTCCGCCTCCTTACATCCGATCGACCCGATTCCAGTTTCCTTGAAAAGTAGAGATCGAGACCTTTCCAACGAGGGGTCGATCAACCCTGTAGCCCCAAAGGCCCCGGCGTGGCGGGTAGGTGCGCGCTGGTACTGTCTGCTCCGGTAATATGCGCCCAATCGAAAATCCGAGAGAAGCGTTTTAAAGCCAGAGATCCGCCCTTTCAAAATATACCAGAATTGTGCTTCTCGGACCTGATTTGGAGGAGCTGCGGCCTCCCAAAGTGGGCCTATTTCACCCCATTTGAAAGCCATTCGCGCTTTAAAGTTGCCTCTCTTCGGGAGACGTAGCTCCGCCTCCTTACATCCGATCGACTGGATTCCGGTTTCCTTGAAAAGTAGAGATCGAGACCTTTCCAACGAGTGGTCGAGCAGCCTGTAGCCCCAAAGGCCCCAGCGTGGCGGGGTAGGTGCGCGCCGGTACTGTCTGCTCCGGTACTATGTGCCCAATCGAAAATCCGAGAGAATCGTTTTAAAGCCAGGGATCCGCCCTTTCAAAATATACCAGAATTCTGCTTCTCGGACCTGATTTGGAGGAGCTGCGGCCTCCCAAAGTGGGCCTATTTCACCCCATTTGATAGCCATTTGCGTTTTAAAGTTGCCTCTCTTCCGGGAGACGTAGCTCCGCCTCCTTACATCCGATCGACCCGATTCCAGTTTCCTTGAAAAGTAGAGATCGAGCCCTTTCCAACGAGGGGTCAATCAACCCTGTAGCCCCAAAGGCCCCGGCGTGGCAGGTAGGTGCGCACCGGTACTGTCTGCTCCGGTAATATGCGCCCAATCGAAAATCCGAGAGAAGCGTGTTAAAGCCAGAGATCCGCCCTTTCAAAATATACCAGAATTGTGCTTCTCGGACCTGATTTGGAGGAGCTGCGGCCTCCCAAAGTGGGCCTATTTCACCCCATTTAATAGCCATTTGCGTTTTAAAGTTGCCTCTCTTCCGGGAGACGTAGCTCCGCCTCCTTACATTCGATCGACCCGATTCCAGTTTCCTTGAAAAGTAGAGATCGAGATCTTTCCAACGAGGGGTCGATCAACCCTGTAGCCCCAAAGGCCCCGGCGTGGCGGGTAGGTGCGCGCCGGTACTGTCTGCTCCGGTAATATGCGCCCAATCGAAAATCCGAGAGAAGCGTTTTAAAGCCAGATATCCGCCCTTTCAAAATATACCAGAATTGTGCTTCTCGGACCTGATTTGGAGGAACTGCGGCCTCCCAAAGTGGGCCTATTTCACCCCCATTTGATAGCCATTTTGCGCTTTAAAGTTGCCTCTCTTCCGGGAGACGTAGCTCCGCCTCCTTACATCCGATCGACCTGATTCCGGTTTCCTTGAAAAGTAGAGATCGAGACCTTTCCAACGAGGGGTCGGTCAGCCCTGTAGCCCCAAAGGCCCCGGCGTGGCGGGTAGGTGCGCGCCGGTACTGTCTGCTCCGGTAATATGCGCCCAATCGAAAATCCGAGCGAAGCGTTTTAAAGCCAGAGATCCGCCCTTTCAAAATATACCAGAATTGTGCTTCTCGGACCTGATTTGGAGGAGCTGCGGCCTCCCAAAGTGGGCCTATTTCACCCTATTTGATAGCCATTTGCGCTTTAAAGTTGCCTCTCTTCCGGGAGACGTAGCTCCGCCTCCTTACATCCGATCGACCCGATTCCGGTTTCCTTGAAAAGTAGAGATCAAGACCTTTCCAACGAGTGGTTGAGCAGCCCTGTAGCCCGAAAGGCCCCCAGCGTGGCGGGTAGGTGCGCGCCGGTACTGTCTGCTCCGGTACTATGTGCCCAATCGAAAATCCGAGAGAATCGTTTTAAAGCCAGGGATCCGCCCTTTCAAAATATACCAGAATTGTGCTTCTCGGACCTGATTTGAAGGAGCTGCGGCCTCCCAAAATGGGCCTATTTCACCCCATTTGATAGCCATTTGCGCTTTAAAGTTGCCTCTCTTCCGGGAGACGTAGCTCCGCCTCCTTACATCCGATCGACCCGATTCCGGTTTCCTTGAAAAGTAGAGATCGAGACCTTTCCAACGAGGGGTCGATCAACCCTGTAGCCCCAAAAGGCCCGGCGTGGCGGGTAGGTGCGCGCCGGTACTGTCTGCTCCAGTAATATGCGCCCAATCGAAAATCCGAGAGAAGCGTTTTAAAGCCAGAGATCCGCCCTTTCAAATATACCAGAATTGTGCTTCTA
>NW_027440747.1:0-65410 GCF_031893055.1 Leptodactylus fuscus | reverse complement strand
TATATTATGAAAGGGCGGATCTCTGGCTTTTAAAACGCTTCTCTCGGATTTTCGATTGGGCGCATAGTACCGGAGCAGACAGTACCGGCGCGCACCTACCCGCCACGCCGGGGCCTTTGGGCCTACAGGGTTGATCGACCCCTCGATGGAAAGCTCTAGATCTCTACTTTTCAAGGAAATTAGAATCCAGTCGATCGGATGTAAGGAGGCGGAGCTACGTCTCCCGGAAGAGAGGCAACTTTAAAGGGCGAATGGCTTTCAAATGGGGTGAAATAGGCCCACTTTGGGAGGCCGCAGCTCCTCCAAATCAGGTCCGAGAAGCACAATTCTGGTATATTTTGAAAGGGCGGATCTCTGGCTTTAAAATGCTTCTCTCGGATTTTCGATTGGGCGCATAGTACCAGGAGCAGACAGTACCGGCGCGCACCTACCCGCCACGCCGGGCCTTTGGGCCTACAGGGTTGATCGACCCCTCGTTGGAAAGCTCTAGATCTCTACTTTTCAAGGAAACCGGAATCCGGTCGATCGGATGTAAGGAGGGCGGAGCTACTTCTCCGGAAGAGAGGCAACTTTAAAGGGCGAATGGCTTTCAAATGGGGTGAAATAGGCCCACTTTGGGAGGTGGAGGCCGCAGCTCCTCCAAATCAGGTCCGAGAAGCACAATTCTGGTATATTTTGAAAGGGCGGATCTCTGGCTTTAAAACGCTTCTCTCGGATTTTCGATTGGGCGCATAGTACTGGAGCAGACAGTACCGGCGCGCACCTACCCGCCACGCCGGGGCCTTTGGGCCTACAGGGTTGATCGACCCCTCGTTGGAAAGCTCTAGATCTCTACTTTTCAAGGAAACCGGAATCCAGTCGATCGGACGTAAGGAGGCGGAGCTACGTCTCCCGGAAGAGAGGCAACTTTAAAGGGCGAATGGCTTTCAAATGGGGTGAAATAGGCCCACTTTGGGAGGCCGCAGCTCCTCCAAATCAGGTCCGAGAAGCACAATTCTGGTATATTTTGAAAGGGCGGATCTCTGGCTTTAAAACGCTTCTCTCGGATTTTCGATTGGGCGCATAGTACCGGAGCAGACAGTACCGGCGCGCACCTACCCGCCACGCCGGGGGCCTTTGGGCCTACAGGGTTGATCGACCCCTTCGTTGGAAAGCTCTAGATCTCTACTTTTCAAGGAAACCGGAATCCGGTCGATCGGATGTAAGGAGGCGGAGCTACTTCTCCCGGAAGAGAGGCAACTTTAAAGGGCGAATGGCTTTCAAATGGGGTGAAATAGGCCCACTTTGGGAGGCCGCAGCTCCTCCAAATCAGGTCCGAGAAGCACAATTCTGGTATATTTTGAAAGGGCGGATCTCTGGCTTTAAAACGCTTCTCTCGGATTTTCGATTGGGCGCATAGTACTGGAGCAGACAGTACCGGCGCGCACCTACCCGCCACGCCGGGGCCTTTGGCCTACAGGGTTGATCGACCCCTCGTTGGAAAGCTCTAGATCTCTACTTTTCAAGGAAACCGGAATCCAGTCGATCGGACGTAAGGAGGCGGAGCTACGTCTCCCGGAAGAGAGGCAACTTTAAAGGGCGAATGGCTTTCAAATGGGGTGAAATAGGCCCACTTTGGGAGGCCGCAGCTCCTCCAAATCAGGTCCGAGAAGCACAATTCTGGTATATTTTGAAAGGGCGGATCTCTGGCTTTAAAACGCTTCTCTCGGATTTTCGATTGGGCGCATAGTACCGGAGCAGACAGTACCGGCGCGCACCTACCCGCCACGCCGGGGCCTTTGGGCCTACAGGGTTGATCGACCCCGTCGTTGGAAAGCTCTAGATCTCTACTTTTCAAGGAAACCGGAATCCAGTCGATCGGATGTAAGGAGGCGGAGCTACGTCTCCCGGAAGAGAGGCAACTTTAAAGGGCGAATGGCTTTCAAATGGGGTGAAATAGGCCCACTTTGGGAGGCCGCAGCTCCTCCAAATCAGGTCCGAGAAGCACAATTCTGGTATATTTTGAAAGGGCGGATCTCTGGCTTTAAAATGCTTCTCTCGGATTTTCGATTGGGCGCATAGTACAGGAGCAGACAGTACCGGCGCGCACCTACCCGCCACGCCGGGGCCTTTGGGCCTACAGGGTTGATCGACCCCTCGTTGGAAAGCTCTAGATCTCTACTTTTCAAGGAAACCGGAATCCGGTCGATCGGATGTAAGGAGGCGGAGCTACTTCTCCCGGAAGAGAGGCAACTTTAAAGGGCGAATGGCTTTCAAATGGGGTGAAATAGGCCCACTTTGGGAGGCCGCAGCTCCTCCAAATCAGGTCCGAGAAGCACAATTCTGGTATATTTTGAAAGGGCGGATCTCTGGCTTTAAAACTCTTCTCTCAGATTTTCGATTGGGCGCATAGTACCGGAGCAGACAGTACCGGCGCGCACCTACCCCGCCACGCCGGGGCCTTTGGGCCTACAGGGTTGATCGACCCCTCGTTGGAAAGCTCTAGATCTCTACTTTTCAAGGAAACCGGAATCCAGTCGATCGGATGTAAGGAGGCGGAGCTACGTCTCCCGGAAGAGAGGCAACTTTAAAGGCGAATGGCTGTCAAATGGTGTGAAATAGTCCCACTTTGGGAGGCCGCAGCTCCTCCAAATCAGGTCCGAGAAGCACAATTCTGGTATATTTTGAAAGGGCGGATCTCTGGCTTTAAAATGCTTCTCTCGGATTTTCGATTGGGCGCATAGTACCGGAGCAGACAGTACCGGCGCGCACCTACCCGCCAGGCCGGGGCCTTTGGGCCTACAGGGTTGATCGACCCCTCGTTGGAAAGCTCTAGATCTCTACTTTTCAAGGAAACCGGAATCCGGTCGATCGGATGTAAGGAGGCGGAGCTACTTCTCCCGGAAGAGAGGCAACTTTAAAGGGCGAATGGCTTTCAAATGGGGTGAAATAGGCCCACTTTGGGAGGCCGCAGCTCCTCCAAATCAGGTCCGAGAAGCACAATTCTGGTATATTTTGAAAGGGCGGATCTCTGGCTTTAAAACGCTTCTCTCGGATTTTCGATTGGGCGCATAGTACCGGAGCAGACAGTACCGGCGCGCACCTACCCGCCACGCCGGGGCCTTTGGGCCTACAGGGTTGATCGACCCTCGTTGGAAAGCTCTAGATCTCTACTTTTCAAGGAAACCGGAATCCGGTCGATCGGATGTAAGGAGGCGGAGCTACTTCTCCCGGAAGAGAGGCAACTTTAAAGGGCGAATGGCTTTCAAATGGGGTGAAATAGGCCCACTTTGGGAGGCCGCAGCTCCTCCAAATCAGGTCCGAGAAGCACAATTCTGGTATATTTTGAAAGGGCGGATCTCTGGCTTTAAAACGCTTCTCTCGGATTTTCGATTGGGCGCATAGTACCGGAGCAGACAGTACCGGCGCGCACCTACCCGCCACGCCGGGGCCTTTGGGCCTACAGGGTTGATCGACCCCTCGTTGGAAAGCTCTAGATCTCTACTTTTCAAGGAAACCGGAATCCAGTCGATCGGATGTAAGGAGGCGGAGCTACGTCTCCCGGAAGAGAGGCAACTTTAAAGGGCGAATGGCTTTCAAATGGGGTGAAATAGGCCCACTTTGGGAGGCCGCAGCTCCTCCAAATCAGGTCCGAGAAGCACAATTCTGGTATATTTTGAAAGGGCGGATCTCTGGCTTTAAAACGCTTCTCTCGGATTTTCGATTGGGCGCATAGTACCGGAGCAGACAGTACCGGCGCGCACCTACCCGCCACGCCGGGGCCTTTGGGCCTACAGGGTTGATCGACCCCTCGTTGGAAAGCTCTAGATCTCTACTTTTCATGGAAACCGGAATCCAGTCGATTGGATGTAAGGAGGCGGAGCTACGTCTCCCGGAAGAGAGGCAACTTTAAAGGGCGAATGGCTTTCAAATGGGGTGAAATAGGCCCACTTTGGGAGGCTGCAGCTCCTCCAAATCAGGTCCGAGAAGCACATTTCTGGTATATTATGAAAGGGCGGATCTCTGGCTTTAAAACGCTTCTCTCGGATTTTCGATTGGGCGCATAGTACCGGAGCAGACAGTACCGGCGCGCACCTACCCGCCACGCCGGGGCCTTTGGGCCTACAGGGTTGATCGACCCCTCGATGGAAAGCTCTAGATCTCTACTTTTCAAGGAAACCAGAATCCAGTCGATCGGATGTAAGGAGGCGGAGCTACGTCTCCCGGAAGAGAGGCAACTTTAAAGGGCGAATGGCTTTCAAATGGGGTGAAATAGGCCCACTTTGGGAGGCCGCAGCTCCTCCAAATCAGGTCCGAGAAGCACAATTCTGGTATATTTTGAAAGGGCGGATCTCTGGCTTTAAAATGCTTCTCTCGGATTTTCGATTGGGCGCATAGTACCGGAGCAGACAGTACCGGCGCGCACCTACCCGCCACGCCGGGGCCTTTGGGCCTACAGGGTTGATCGACCCCTCGTTGGAAAGCTCTAGATCTCTACTTTTCAAGGAAGGAAACCGGAATCCGGTCGATCGGATGTAAGGAGGCGGAGCTACTTCTCCCGGAAGAGAGGCAACTTTAAAGGGCGAATGGCTTTCAAATGGGGTGAAATAGGCCCACTTTGGGAGGCCGCAGCTCCTCCAAATCAGGTCCGAGAAGCACAATTCTGGTATATTTTGAAAGGGCGGATCTCTGGCTTTAAAACGCTTCTCTCGGATTTTCGATTGGGCGCATAGTACCGGAGCAGACAGTACCGGCGCGCACCTACCCGCCACGCCGGGGCCTTTGGGCCTACAGGGTTGATCGACCCCTCGTTGGAAAGCTCTAGATCTCTACTTTTCAAGGAAACCGGAATCCGGTCGATCGGATGTAAGGAGGCGGAGCTACTTCTCCCGGAAGAGAGGCAACTTTAAAGGGCGAATGGCTTTCAAATGGGGTGAAATAGGCCCACTTTGGGAGGCCGCAGCTCCTCCAAATCAGGTCCGAGAAGCACAATTCTGGTATATTTTGAAAGGGCGGATCTCTGGCTTTAAAATGCTTCTCTCGGATTTTCGATTGGGCGCATAGTACCGGAGCAGACAGTACCGGCGCGCACCTACCCGCCACGCCGGGGCCTTTGGGCCTACAGGGTTGATCGACCCCTCGTTGGAAAGCTCTAGATCTCTACTTTTCAAGGAAACCGGAATCCGGTCGATCGGATGTAAGGAGGCGGAGCTACTTCTCCCGGAAGAGAGGCAACTTTAAAGGGCGAATGGCTTTCAAATGAGGTGAAATAGGCCCACTTTGGGAGGCCGCAGCTCCTCCAAATCAGGTCCGAGAAGCACAATTCTGGTATATTTTGAAAGGGCGGATCTCTGGCTTTAAAACGCTTCTCTCGGATTTTCGATTGGGCGCATAGTACCGGAGCAGACAGTACCGGCGCGCACCTACCCGCCACGCCGGGGCCTTTGGGCCTACAGGGTTGATCGACCCCTCGTTGGAAAGCTCTAGATCTCTACTTTTCAAGGAAACCGGAATCCAGTCGATCGGATGTAAGGAGGCGGAGCTACGTCTCCCGGAAGAGAGGCAACTTTAAAGGGCGAATGGCTTTCAAATGGGGTGAAATAGGCCCACTTTGGGAGGCCGCAGCTCCTCCAAATCAGGTCCGAGAAGCACAATTCTGGTATATTTTGAAAGGGCGGGATCTCTGGCTTTAAAACTCTTCTCTCAGATTTTCGATTGGGCGCATAGTACCGGAGCAGACAGTACCGGCGCGCACCTACCCGCCACGCCGGGGCCTTTGGGCCTACAGGGTTGATCGACCCCTCGTTGGAAAGCTCTAGATCTCTACTTTTCAAGGAAACCGGAATCCAGTCGATCGGATGTAAGGAGGCGGAGCTACGTCTCCCGGAAGAGAGGCAACTTTAAAGGGCGAATGGCTGTCAAATGGTGTGAAATAGTCCCACTTTGGGAGGCCGCAGCTCCTCCAAATCAGGTCCGAGAAGCACAATTCTGGTATATTTTGAAAGGGCGGATCTCTGGCTTTAAAATGCTTCTCTCGGATTTTCGATTGGGCGCATAGTACCGGAGCAGACAGTACCGGCGCGCACCTACCCGCCAGGCCGGGGCCTTTGGGCCTACAGGGTTGATCGACCCCTCGTTGGAAAGCTCTAGATCTCTACTTTTCAAGGAAAACCGGAATCCGGTCGATCGGATGTAAGGAGGCGGAGCTACTTCTCCCGGAAGAGAGGCAACTTTAAAGGGCGAATGGCTTTCAAATGGGGTGAAATAGGCCCACTTTGGGAGGCCGCAGCTCCTCCAAATCAGGTCCGAGAAGCACAATTCTGGTATATTTTGAAAGGGCGGATCTCTGGCTTTAAAACGCTTCTCTCGGATTTTCGATTGGGCGCATAGTACCGGAGCAGACAGTACCGGCGCGCACCTACCCGCCACGCCGGGGCCTTTGGGCCTACAGGGTTGATCGACCCCTCGTTGGAAAGCTCTAGATCTCTACTTTTCAAGGAAACCGGAATCCGGTCGATCGGATGTAAGGAGGCGGAGCTACTTCTCCCGGAAGAGAGGCAACTTTAAAGGGCGAATGGCTTTCAAATGGGGTGAAATAGGCCCACTTTGGGAGGCCGCAGCTCCTCCAAATCAGGTCCGAGAAGCACAATTCTGGTATATTTTGAAAGGGCGGATCTCTGGCTTTAAAATGCTTCTCTCGGATTTTCGATTGGGCGCATAGTACCGGAGCAGACAGTACCGGCGCGCACCTACCCGCCACGCCGGGGCCTTTGGGCCTACAGGGTTGATCGACCCCTCGTTGGAAAGCTCTAGATCTCTACTTTTCAAGGAAACCGGAATCCGGTCGATCGGATGTAAGGAGGCGGAGCTACTTCTCCCGGAAGAGAGGCAACTTTAAAGGGCGAATGGCTTTCAAATGGGGTGAAATAGGCCCACTTTGGGAGGCCGCAGCTCCTCCAAATCAGGTCCGAGAAGCACAATTCTGGTATATTTTGAAAGGGCGGATCTCTGGCTTTAAAACGCTTCTCTCGGATTTTCGATTGGGCGCATAGTACCGGAGCAGACAGTACCGGCGCGCACCTACCCGCCACGCCGGGGCCTTTGGGCCTACAGGGTTGATCGACCCCTCGTTGGAAAGCTCTAGATCTCTACTTTTCAAGGAAACCGGAATCCGGTCGATCGGATGTAAGGAGGCGGAGCTACTTCTCCCGGAAGAGAGGCAACTTTAAAGGGCGAATGGCTTTCAAATGGGGTGAAATAGGCCCACTTTGGGAGGCCGCAGCTCCTCCAAATCAGGTCCGAGAAGCACAATTCTGGTATATTTTGAAAGGGCGGATCTCTGGCTTTAAAACGCTTCTCTCGGATTTTCGATTGGGCGCATAGTACCGGAGCAGACAGTACCGGCGCGCACCTACCCGCCACGCCGGGGCCTTTGGGCCTACAGGGTTGATCGACCCCTCGTTGGAAAGCTCTAGATCTCTACTTTTCAAGGAAACCGGAATCCAGTCGATCGGATGTAAGGAGGCGGAGCTACGTCTCCCGGAAGAGAGGCAACTTTAAAGGGCGAATGGCTTTCAAATGGGGTGAAATAGGCCCACTTTGGGAGGCCGCAGCTCCTCCAAATCAGGTCCGAGAAGCACAATTCTGGTATATTTTGAAAGGGCGGATCTCTGGCTTTAAAACGCTTCTCTCGGATTTTCGATTGGGCGCATAGTACCGGAGCAGACAGTACCGGCGCGCACCTACCCGCCACGCCGGGGCCTTTGGGCCTACAGGGTTGATCGACCCCTCGTTGGAAAGCTCTAGATCTCTACTTTTCAAGGAAACCGGAATCCAGTCGATCGGATGTAAGGAGGCGGAGCTACGTCTCCCGGAAGAGAGGCAACTTTAAAGGGCGAATGGCTTTCAAATGGGGTGAAATAGGCCCACTTTGGGAGGCCGCAGCTCCTCCAAATCAGGTCCGAGAAGCACAATTCTGGTATATTTTGAAAGGGCGGATCTCTGGCTTTAAAACGCTTCTCTCGGATTTTCGATTGGGCGCATAGTACCGGAGCAGACAGTACCGGCGCGCACCTACCCGCCACGCCGGGGCCTTTGGGCCTACAGGGTTGATCGACCCCTCGTTGGAAAGCTCTAGATCTCTACTTTTCATGGAAACCGGAATCCAGTCGATTGGATGTAAGGAGGCGGAGCTACGTCTCCCGGAAGAGAGGCAACTTTAAAGGGCGAATGGCTATCAAATGGGGTGAAATAGGCCCACTTTGGGAGGCTGCAGCTCCTCCAAATCAGGTCCGAGAAGCACATTTCTGGTATATTATGAAAGGGCGGATCTCTGGCTTTAAAACGCTTCTCTCGGATTTTCGATTGG
Organism: Leptodactylus fuscus; assembly: GCF_031893055.1. Taxonomy (NCBI): domain Eukaryota; kingdom Metazoa; phylum Chordata; class Amphibia; order Anura; family Leptodactylidae; genus Leptodactylus; species Leptodactylus fuscus. The sequence continues at coordinate 57,063 of NW_027440747.1, read as the reverse complement.
GCGCATAGTACCGGAGCAGACAGTACCGGCGCGCACCTACCCGCCACGCCGGGGCCTTTGGGCCTACAGGGTTGATCGACCCCTCGATGGAAAGCTCTAGATCTCTACTTTTCAAGGAAATTAGAATCCAGTCGATCGGATGTAAGGAGGCGGAGCTACGTCTCCCGGAAGAGAGGCAACTTTAAAGGGCGAATGGCTTTCAAATGGGGTGAAATAGGCCCACTTTGGGAGGCCGCAGCTCCTCCAAATCAGGTCCGAGAAGCACAATTCTGGTATATTTTGAAAGGGCGGATCTCTGGCTTTAAAATGCTTCTCTCGGATTTTCGATTGGGCGCATAGTACCGGAGCAGACAGTACCGGCGCGCACCTACCCGCCACGCCGGGGCCTTTGGGCCTACAGGGTTGATCGACCCCTCGTTGGAAAGCTCTAGATCTCTACTTTTCAAGGAAACCGGAATCCGGTCGATCGGATGTAAGGAGGCGGAGCTACTTCTCCCGGAAGAGAGGCAACTTTAAAGGGCGAATGGCTTTCAAATGGGGTGAAATAGGCCCACTTTGGGAGGCCGCAGCTCCTCCAAATCAGGTCCGAGAAGCACAATTCTGGTATATTTTGAAAGGGCGGATCTCTGGCTTTAAAACGCTTCTCTCGGATTTTCGATTGGGCGCATAGTACTGGAGCAGACAGTACCGGCGCGCACCTACCCGCCACGCCGGGGCCTTTGGGCCTACAGGGTTGATCGACCCCTCGTTGGAAAGCTCTAGATCTCTACTTTTCAAGGAAACCGGAATCCAGTCGATCGGACGTAAGGAGGCGGAGCTACGTCTCCCGGAAGAGAGGCAACTTTAAAGGGCGAATGGCTTTCAAATGGGGTGAAATAGGCCCACTTTGGGAGGCCGCAGCTCCTCCAAATCAGGTCCGAGAAGCACAATTCTGGTATATTTTGAAAGGGCGGATCTCTGGCTTTAAAACGCTTCTCTCGGATTTTCGATTGGGCGCATAGTACCGGAGCAGACAGTACCGGCGCGCACCTACCCGCCACGCCGGGGCCTTTGGGCCTACAGGGTTGATCGACCCCTCGTTGGAAAGCTCTAGATCTCTACTTTTCAAGGAAACCGGAATCCAGTCGATCGGATGTAAGGAGGCGGAGCTACGTCTCCCGGAAGAGAGGCAACTTTAAAGGGCGAATGGCTTTCAAATGGGGTGAAATAGGCCCACTTTGGGAGGCCGCAGCTCCTCCAAATCAGGTCCGAGAAGCACAATTCTGGTATATTTTGAAAGGGCGGATCTCTGGCTTTAAAATGCTTCTCTCGGATTTTCGATTGGGCGCATAGTACAGGAGCAGACAGTACCGGCGCGCACCTACCCGCCACGCCGGGGCCTTTGGGCCTACAGGGTTGATCGACCCCTCGTTGGAAAGCTCTAGATCTCTACTTTTCAAGGAAACCGGAATCCGGTCGATCGGATGTAAGGAGGCGGAGCTACTTCTCCCGGAAGAGAGGCAACTTTAAAGGGCGAATGGCTTTCAAATGGGGTGAAATAGGCCCACTTTGGGAGGCCGCAGCTCCTCCAAATCAGGTCCGAGAAGCACAATTCTGGTATATTTTGAAAGGGCGGATCTCTGGCTTTAAAACTCTTCTCTCAGATTTTCGATTGGGCGCATAGTACCGGAGCAGACAGTACCGGCGCGCACCTACCCGCCACGCCGGGGCCTTTGGGCCTACAGGGTTGATCGACCCCTCGTTGGAAAGCTCTAGATCTCTACTTTTCAAGGAAACCGGAATCCAGTCGATCGGATGTAAGGAGGCGGAGCTACGTCTCCCGGAAGAGAGGCAACTTTAAAGGGCGAATGGCTGTCAAATGGTGTGAAATAGTCCCACTTTGGGAGGCCGCAGCTCCTCCAAATCAGGTCCGAGAAGCACAATTCTGGTATATTTTGAAAGGGCGGATCTCTGGCTTTAAAATGCTTCTCTCGGATTTTCGATTGGGCGCATAGTACCGGAGCAGACAGTACCGGCGCGCACCTACCCGCCAGGCCGGGGCCTTTGGGCCTACAGGGTTGATCGACCCCTCGTTGGAAAGCTCTAGATCTCTACTTTTCAAGGAAACCGGAATCCGGTCGATCGGATGTAAGGAGGCGGAGCTACTTCTCCCGGAAGAGAGGCAACTTTAAAGGGCGAATGGCTTTCAAATGGGGTGAAATAGGCCCACTTTGGGAGGCCGCAGCTCCTCCAAATCAGGTCCGAGAAGCACAATTCTGGTATATTTTGAAAGGGCGGATCTCTGGCTTTAAAACGCTTCTCTCGGATTTTCGATTGGGCGCATAGTACCGGAGCAGACAGTACCGGCGCGCACCTACCCGCCACGCCGGGGCCTTTGGGCCTACAGGGTTGATCGACCCCTCGTTGGAAAGCTCTAGATCTCTACTTTTCAAGGAAACCGGAATCCGGTCGATCGGATGTAAGGAGGCGGAGCTACTTCTCCCGGAAGAGAGGCAACTTTAAAGGGCGAATGGCTTTCAAATGGGGTGAAATAGGCCCACTTTGGGAGGCCGCAGCTCCTCCAAATCAGGTCCGAGAAGCACAATTCTGGTATATTTTGAAAGGGCGGATCTCTGGCTTTAAAACGCTTCTCTCGGATTTTCGATTGGGCGCATAGTACCGGAGCAGACAGTACCGGCGCGCACCTACCCGCCACGCCGGGGCCTTTGGGCCTACAGGGTTGATCGACCCCTCGTTGGAAAGCTCTAGATCTCTACTTTTCAAGGAAACCGGAATCCAGTCGATCGGATGTAAGGAGGCGGAGCTACGTCTCCCGGAAGAGAGGCAACTTTAAAGGGCGAATGGCTTTCAAATGGGGTGAAATAGGCCCACTTTGGGAGGCCGCAGCTCCTCCAAATCAGGTCCGAGAAGCACAATTCTGGTATATTTTGAAAGGGCGGATCTCTGGCTTTAAAACGCTTCTCTCGGATTTTCGATTGGGCGCATAGTACCGGAGCAGACAGTACCGGCGCGCACCTACCCGCCACGCCGGGGCCTTTGGGCCTACAGGGTTGATCGACCCCTCGTTGGAAAGCTCTAGATCTCTACTTTTCATGGAAACCGGAATCCAGTCGATTGGATGTAAGGAGGCGGAGCTACGTCTCCCGGAAGAGAGGCAACTTTAAAGGGCGAATGGCTTTCAAATGGGGTGAAATAGGCCCACTTTGGGAGGCTGCAGCTCCTCCAAATCAGTTCCGAGAAGCACATTTCTGGTATATTATGAAAAGGCGGATCTCTGGCTTTAAAACGCTTCTCTCGGATTTTCGATTGGGCGCATAGTACCGGAGCAGACAGTACCGGCGCGCACCTACCCGCCACGCCGGGGCCTTTGGGCCTACAGGGTTGATCGACCCCTCGATGGAAAGCTCTAGATCTCTACTTTTCAAGGAAACCAGAATCCAGTCGATCGGATGTAAGGAGGCGGAGCTACGTCTCCCGGAAGAGAGGCAACTTTAAAGGGCGAATGGCTTTCAAATGGGGTGAAATAGGCCCACTTTGGGAGGCCGCAGCTCCTCCAAATCAGGTCCGAGAAGCACAATTCTGGTATATTTTGAAAGGGCGGATCTCTGGCTTTAAAATGCTTCTCTCGGATTTTCGATTGGGCGCATAGTACCGGAGCAGACAGTACCGGCGCGCACCTACCCGCCACGCCGGGGCCTTTGGGCCTACAGGGTTGATCGACCCCTCGTTGGAAAGCTCTAGATCTCTACTTTTCAAGGAAACCGGAATCCGGTCGATCGGATGTAAGGAGGCGGAGCTACTTCTCCCGGAAGAGAGGCAACTTTAAAGGGCGAATGGCTTTCAAATGGGGTGAAATAGGCCCACTTTGGGAGGCCGCAGCTCCTCCAAATCAGGTCCGAGAAGCACAATTCTGGTATATTTTGAAAGGGCGGATCTCTGGCTTTAAAACGCTTCTCTCGGATTTTCGATTGGGCGCATAGTACCGGAGCAGACAGTACCGGCGCGCACCTACCCGCCACGCCGGGGCCTTTGGGCCTACAGGGTTGATCGACCCCTCGTTGGAAAGCTCTAGATCTCTACTTTTCAAGGAAACCGGAATCCGGTCGATCGGATGTAAGGAGGCGGAGCTACTTCTCCCGGAAGAGAGGCAACTTTAAAGGGCGAATGGCTTTCAAATGGGGTGAAATAGGCCCACTTTGGGAGGCCGCAGCTCCTCCAAATCAGGTCCGAGAAGCACAATTCTGGTATATTTTGAAAGGGCGGATCTCTGGCTTTAAAACGCTTCTCTCGGATTTTCGATTGGGCGCATAGTACTGGAGCAGACAGTACCGGCGCGCACCTACCCGCCACGCCGGGGCCTTTGGGCCTACAGGGTTGATCGACCCCTCGTTGGAAAGCTCTAGATCTCTACTTTTCAAGGAAACCGGAATCCAGTCGATCGGACGTAAGGAGGCGGAGCTACGTCTCCCGGAAGAGAGGCAACTTTAAAGGGCGAATGGCTTTCAAATGGGGTGAAATAGGCCCACTTTGGGAGGCCGCAGCTCCTCCAAATCAGGTCCGAGAAGCACAATTCTGGTATATTTTGAAAGGGCGGATCTCTGGCTTTAAAACGCTTCTCTCGGATTTTCGATTGGGCGCATAGTACCGGAGCAGACAGTACCGGCGCGCACCTACCCGCCACGCCGGGGCCTTTGGGCCTACAGGGTTGATCGACCCCTCGTTGGAAAGCTCTAGATCTCTACTTTTCAAGGAAACCGGAATCCAGTCGATCGGATGTAAGGAGGCGGAGCTACGTCTCCCGGAAGAGAGGCAACTTTAAAGGGCGAATGGCTTTCAAATGGGGTGAAATAGGCCCACTTTGGGAGGCCGCAGCTCCTCCAAATCAGGTCCGAGAAGCACAATTCTGGTATATTTTGAAAGGGCGGATCTCTGGCTTTAAAATGCTTCTCTTGGATTTTCGATTGGGCGCATAGTACAGGAGCAGACAGTACCGGCGCGCACCTACCCGCCACGCCGGGGCCTTTGGGCCTACAGGGTTGATCGACCCCTCGTTGGAAAGCTCTAGATCTCTACTTTTCAAGGAAACCGGAATCCGGTCGATCGGATGTAAGGAGGCGGAGCTACTTCTCCCGGAAGAGAGGCAACTTTAAAGGGCGAATGGCTTTCAAATGGGGTGAAATAGGCCCACTTTGGGAGGCCGCAGCTCCTCCAAATCAGGTCCGAGAAGCACAATTCTGGTATATTTTGAAAGGGCGGATCTCTGGCTTTAAAAACGCTTCTCTCGGATTTTCGATTGGGCGCATAGTACCGGAGCAGACAGTACCGGCGCGCACCTACCCGCCACGCCGGGGCCTTTGGGCCTACAGGGTTGATCGACCCCCTCGTTGGAAAGCTCTAGATCTCTACTTTTCAAGGAAACCGGAATCCAGTCGATCGGATGTAAGGAGGCGGAGCTACGTCTCCCGGAAGAGAGGCAACTTTAAAGGGCGAATGGCTTTCAAATGGGGGTGAAATAGGCCCACTTTGGGAGGCTGCAACTCCTCCAAATCAGGTCCGAGAAGCACAATTCTGGTATATTATGAAAGGGCGGATCTCTGGCTTTAAAACGCTTCTCTCGGATTTTCGATTGGGCGCATAGTACCGGAGCAGACAGTACCGGCGCGCACCTACCCGCCACGCCGGGGCCTTTGGGCCTACAGGGTTGATCGACCCCTCGTTGGAAAGCTCTAGATCTCTACTTTTCAAGGAAACCGGAATCCATTCGATCGGATGTAAGGAGGCGGAGCTACGTCTCCCGGAAGAGAGGCAACTTTAAAGGGCGAATGGCTTTCAAATGGGGTGAAATAGGCCCACTTTGGGAGGCCGCAGCTCCTCCAAATCAGGTCCGAGAAGCACAATTCTGGTATATTTTGAAAGGGCGGATCTCTGGCTTTAAAATGCTTCTCTCGGATTTTCGATTGGGCGCATAGTACCGGAGCAGACAGTACCGGCGCGCACCTACCCGCCACGCCGGGGCCTTTGGGCCTACAGGGTTGATCGACCCCTCGTTGGAAAGCTCTAGATCTCTACTTTTCAAGGAAACCGGAATCCATTCGATCGGATGTAAGGAGGCGGAGCTACGTCTCCCGGAAGAAGAGGCAACTTTAAAGGGCGAATGGCTTTCAAATGGGGTGAAAATAGGCCCACTTTGGGAGGCCGCAGCTCCTCCAAATCAGGTCCGAGAAGCACAATTCTGGTATATTTTGAAAGGGCGGATCTCTGGCTTTAAAATGCTTCTCTCGGATTTTCGATTGGGCGCATAGTACCGGAGCAGACAGTACCGGCGCGCACCTACCCGCCACGCCGGGGCCTTTGGGCCTACAGGGTTGATCGACCCCTCGTTGGAAAGCTCTAGATCTCTACTTTTCAAGGAAACCGGAATCCGGTCGATCGGATGTAAGGAGGCGGAGCTACTTCTCCCGGAAGAGAGGCAACTTTAAAGGGCGAATGGCTTTCAAATGGGGTGAAATAGGCCCACTTTGGGAGGCCGCAGCTCCTCCAAATCAGGTCCGAGAAGCACAATTCTGGTATATTTTGAAAGGGCGGATCTCTGGCTTTAAAACGCTTCTCTCGGATTTTCGATTGGGCGCATAGTACCGGAGCAGACAGTACCGGCGCGCACCTACCCGCCACGCCGGGGCCTTTGGGCCTACAGGGTTGATCGACCCCTCGTTGGAAAGCACTAGATCTCTACTTTTCAAGGAAACCGGAATCCAGTCGATCGGATGTAAGGAGGCGGAGCTACGTCTCCCGGAAGAGAGGCAACTTTAAAGGGCGAATGGCTTTCAAATGGGGTGAAATAGGCCCACTTTGGGAGGCCGCAGCTCCTCCAAATCAGGTCCGAGAAGCACAATTCTGGTATATTTTGAAAGGGCGGATCTCTGGCTTTAAAATTCTTCTCTCAGATTTTCGATTGGGCGCATAGTACCGGAGCAGACAGTACCGGCGCGCACCTACCCGCCACGCCGGGGCCTTTGGGCCTACAGGGTTGATAGACCCCTCGTTGGAAAGCTCTAGACCTCTACTTTTCAAGGAAACCGGAATCCAGTCGATCGGATGTAAGGAGGCGGAGCTACGTCTCCCGGAAGAGAGGCAACTTTAAAGGGCGAATGGCTGTCAAATGGTGTGAAATAGTCCCACTTTGGGAGGCCGCAGCTCCTCCAAATCAGGTCCGAGAAGCACAATTCTGGTATATTTTGAAAGGGCGGATCTCAGGCTTTAAAACGCTTCTCTCGGATTTTCGATTGGGCGCATAGTACCGGAGCAGACAGTACCGGCGCGCACCTACCCGCCACGCCGGGGCCTTTGGGCCTACAGGGTTGCTCGACCCCTCGTTGGAAAGCTCTAGATCTCTACTTTTCAAGGAAACCGGAATCCAGTCGATCGGATGTAAGGAGGCGGAGCTACGTCTCCCGGAAGAGAGGCAACTTTAAAGGGCGAATGGCTTTCAAATGGGGTGAAATAGGCCCACTTTGGGAGGCCGCAGCTCCTCCAAATCAGGTCCGAGAAGCACAATTCTGGTATATTTTGAAAGGGCGGATCTCTGGCTTTAAAATGCTTCTCTCGGATTTTCGATTGGGCGCATAGTACCGGAGCAGACAGTACCGGCGCGCACCTACCCGCCAGGCCGGGGCCTTTGGGCCTACAGGGTTGATCGACCCCTCGTTGGAAAGCTCTAGATCTCTACTTTTCAAGGAAACCGGAATCCGGTCGATCGGATGTAAGGAGGCGGAGCTACTTCTCCCGGAAGAGAGGCAACTTTAAAGGGCGAATGGCTTTCAAATGGGGGTGAAATAGGCCCACTTTGGGAGGCTGCAACTCCTCCAAATCAGGTCCGAGAAGCACAATTCTGGTATATTATGAAAGGGCGGATCTCTGGCTTTAAAACGCTTCTCTCGGATTTTCAATTGGGCGCATAGTACCGGAGCAGACAGTACCGGCGCGCACCTACCCGCCACGCCGGGGCCTTTGGGCCTACAGGGTTGATCGACCCCTCGTTGGAAAGCTCTAGATCTCTACTTTTCAAGGAAACCGGAATCCAGTTGATCGGATGTAAGGAGGCGGAGCTACGTCTCCCGGAAGAGAGGCAACTTTAAAGGGCGAATGGCTTTCAAATGGGGTGAAATAGGCCCACTTTGGGAGGCCGCAGCTCCTCCAAATCAGGTCCGAGAAGCACAATTCTGGTATATTTTGAAAGGGCGGATCTCTGGCTTTAAAACACTTCTCTCGGATTTTCGATTGGGCGCATAGTACCGGAGCAGACAGTACCGGCGCGCACCTACCCGACACGCCGGGGCCTTTGGGCCTACAGGGTTGATCGACCCCTCGTTGGAAAGCTCTAGATCTCTACTTTTCAAGGAAACCGGAATCCAGTCGATCGGATGTAAGGAGGCGGAGCTACGTCTCCCGGAAGAGAGGCAACTTTAAAGGGCGAATGGCTTTCAAATGGGGTGAAATAGGCCCACTTTGGGAGGCCGCAGCTCCTCCAAATCAGGTCCGAGAAGCACAATTCTGGTATATTATGAAAGGGCGGATCTCTGGCTTTAAAACGCTTCTCTCGGATTTTCGAATGGGCGCATAGTACCGGAGCAGACAGTACCGGCGCGCACCTACCCGCCACGCCGGGGCCTTTGGGCCTACAGGGTTGATCGACCCCTCGATGGAAAGCTCTAGATCTCTACTTTTCAAGGAAACCAGAATCCAGTCGATCGGATGTAAGGAGGCGGAGCTACGTCTCCCGGAAGAGAGGCAACTTTAAAGGGCGAATGGCTTTCAAATGGGGTGAAATAGGCCCACTTTGGGAGGCCGCAGCTCCTCCAAATCAGGTCCGAGAAGCACAATTCTGGTATATTTTGAAAGGGCGGATCTCTGGCTTTAAAATGCTTCTCTCGGATTTTCGATTGGGCGCATAGTACCGGAGCAGACAGTACCGGCGCGCACCTACCCGCCACGCCGGTGCCTTTGGGCCTACAGGGTTGATCGACCCCTCGTTGGAAAGCTCTAGATCTCTACTTTTCAAGGAAACCGGAATCCGGTCGATCGGATGTAAGGAGGCGGAGCTACTTCTCCCGGAAGAGAGGCAACTTTAAAGGGCGAATGGCTTTCAAATGGGGTGAAATAGGCCCACTTTGGGAGGCCGCAGCTCCTCCAAATCAGGTCCGAGAAGCACAATTCTGGTATATTTTGAAAGGGCGGATCTCTGGCTTTAAAATGCTTCTCTCGGATTTTCGATTGGGCGCATAGTACCGGAGCAGACAGTACCGGCGCGCACCTACCCGCCAGGCCGGGGCCTTTGGGCCTACAGGGTTGATCGACCCCTCGTTGGAAAGCTCTAGATCTCTACTTTTCAAGGAAACCGGAATCCGGTCGATCGGATGTAAGGAGGCGGAGCTACTTCTCCCGGAAGAGAGGCAACTTTAAAGGGCGAATGGCTTTCAAATGGGGTGAAATAGGCCCACTTTGGGAGGCCGCAGCTCCTCCAAATCAGGTCCGAGAAGCACAATTCTGGTATATTTTGAAAGGGCGGATCTCTGGCTTTAAATCGCTTCTCTCGGATTTTCGATTGGGCGCATAGTACCGGAGCAGACAGTACCGGCGCGCACCTACCCGCCACGCCGGGGCCTTTGGGCCTACAGGGTTGATCGACCCCTCGTTGGAAAGCTCTAGATCTCTACTTTTCAAGGAAACCGGAATCCAGTCGATCGGATGTAAGGAGGCGGAGCTACGTCTCCCGGAAGAGAGGCAACTTTAAAGGGCGAATGGCTTTCAAATGGGGTGAAATAGGCCCAATTTGGGAGGCCGCAGCTCCTCCAAATCAGGTCCGAGAAGCACAATTCTGGTATATTTTGAAAGGGCGGATCTCTGGCTTTAAAACTCTTCTCTCAGATTTTCGATTGGGCGCATAGTACCGGAGCAGACAGTACCGGCGCGCACCTACCCGCCACGCCGGGGCCTTTGGGCCTACAGGGTTGATCGACCCCTCGTTGGAAAGCTCTAGATCTCTACTTTTCAAGGAAACCGGAATCCAGTCGATCGGATGTAAGGAGGCGGAGCTACGTCTCCCGGAAGAGAGGCAACTTTAAAGGGCGAATGGCTGTCAAATGGTGTGAAATAGTCCCACTTTGGGAGGCCGCAGCTCCTCCAAATCAGGTCCGAGAAGCACAATTCTGGTATATTTTGAAAGGGCGGATCTCTGGCTTTAAAATGCTTCTCTCGGATTTTCGATTGGGCGCATAGTACCGGAGCAGACAGTACCGGCGCGCACCTACCCGCCAGGCCGGGGCCTTTGGGCCTACAGGGTTGATCGACCCCTCGTTGGAAAGCTCTAGATCTCTACTTTTCAAGGAAACCGGAATCCGGTCGATCGGATGTAAGGAGGCGGAGCTACTTCTCCCGGAAGAGAGGCAACTTTAAAGGGCGAATGGCTTTCAAATGGGGTGAAATAGGCCCACTTTGGGAGGCCGCAGCTCCTCCAAATCAGGTCCGAGAAGCACAATTCTGGTATATTTTGAAAGGGCGGATCTCTGGCTTTAAAACGCTTCTCTCGGATTTTCGATTGGGCGCATAGTACCGGAGCAGACAGTACCGGCGCGCACCTACCCGCCACGCCGGGGCCTTTGGGCCTACAGGGTTGATCGACCCCTCGTTGGAAAGCTCTAGATCTCTACTTTTCAAGGAAACCGGAATCCGGTCGATCGGATGTAAGGAGGCGGAGCTACTTCTCCCGGAAGAGAGGCAACTTTAAAGGGCGAATGGCTTTCAAATGGGGTGAAATAGGCCCACTTTGGGAGGCCGCAGCTCCTCCAAATCAGGTCCGAGAAGCACAATTCTGGTATATTTTGAAAGGGCGGATCTCTGGCTTTAAAACGCTTCTCTTGGATTTTCGATTGGGCGCATAGTACCGGAGCAGACAGTACCGGCGCGCACCTACCCGCCACGCCGGGGCCTTTGGGCCTACAGGGTTGATCGACCCCTCGTTGGAAAGCTCTAGATCTCTACTTTTCAAGGAAACCGGAATCCAGTCGATCGGATGTAAGGAGGCGGAGCTACGTCTCCCGGAAGAGAGGCAACTTTAAAGGGCGAATGGCTTTCAAATGGGGTGAAATAGGCCCACTTTGGGAGGCCGCAGCTCCTCCAAATCAGGTCCGAGAAGCACAATTCTGGTATATTTTGAAAGGGCGGATCTCTGGCTTTAAAACGCTTCTCTCGGATTTTCGATTGGGCGCATAGTACCGGAGCAGACAGTACCGGCGCGCACCTACCCGCCACGCCGGGGCCTTTGGGCCTACAGGGTTGATCGACCCCTCGTTGGAAAGCTCTAGATCTCTACTTTTCAAGGAAACCGGAATCCAGTCGATCGGATGTAAGGAGGCGGAGCTACGTCTCCCGGAAGAGAGGCAACTTTAAAGGGCGAATGGCTTTCAAATGGGGGTGAAATAGGCCCACTTTGGGAGGCTGCAACTCCTCCAAATCAGGTCCGAGAAGCACAATTCTGGTATATTATGAAAGGGCGGATCTCTGGCTTTAAAACGCTTCTCTCGGATTTTCGATTGGGCGCATAGTACCGGAGCAGACAGTACCGGCGCGCACCTACCCGCCACGCCGGGGCCTTTGGGCCTACAGGGTTGATCGACCCCTCGTTGGAAAGCTCTAGATCTCTACTTTTCAAGGAAACCGGAATCCATTCGATCGGATGTAAGGAGGCGGAGCTACGTCTCCCGGAAGAGAGGCAACTTTAAAGGGCGAATGGCTTTCAAATGGGGTGAAATAGGCCCACTTTGGGAGGCCGCAGCTCCTCCAAATCAGGTCCGAGAAGCACAATTCTGGTATATTTTGAAAGGGCGGATCTCTGGCTTTAAAATGCTTCTCTCGGATTTTCGATTGGGCGCATAGTACCGGAGCAGACAGTACCGGCGCGCACCTACCCGCCACGCCGGGGCCTTTGGGCCTACAGGGTTGATCGACCCCTCGTTGGAAAGCTCTAGATCTCTACTTTTCAAGGAAACCGGAATCCATTCGATCGGATGTAAGGAGGCGGAGCTACGTCTCCCGGAAGAGAGGCAACTTTAAAGGGCGAATGGCTTTCAAATGGGGTGAAATAGGCCCACTTTGGGAGGCCGCAGCTCCTCCAAATCAGGTCCGAGAAGCACAATTCTGGTATATTTTGAAAGGGCGGATCTCTGGCTTTAAAATGCTTCTCTCGGATTTTCGATTGGGCGCATAGTACCGGAGCAGACAGTACCGGCGCGCACCTACCCGCCACGCCGGGGCCTTTGGGCCTACAGGGTTGATCGACCCCTCGTTGGAAAGCTCTAGATCTCTACTTTTCAAGGAAACCGGAATCCGGTCGATCGGATGTAAGGAGGCGGAGCTACTTCTCCCGGAAGAGAGGCAACTTTAAAGGGCGAATGGCTTTCAAATGGGGTGAAATAGGCCCACTTTGGGAGGCCGCAGCTCCTCCAAATCAGGTCCGAGAAGCACAATTCTGGTATATTTTGAAAGGGCGGATCTCTGGCTTTAAAACGCTTCTCTCGGATTTTCGATTGGGCGCATAGTACCGGAGCAGACAGTACCGGCGCGCACCTACCCGCCACGCCGGGGCCTTTGGGCCTACAGGGTTGATCGACCCCTCGTTGGAAAGCACTAGATCTCTACTTTTCAAGGAAACCGGAATCCAGTCGATCGGATGTAAGGAGGCGGAGCTACGTCTCCCGGAAGAGAGGCAACTTTAAAGGGCGAATGGCTTTCAAATGGGGTGAAATAGGCCCACTTTGGGAGGCCGCAGCTCCTCCAAATCAGGTCCGAGAAGCACAATTCTGGTATATTTTGAAAGGGCGGATCTCTGGCTTTAAAACTCTTCTCTCAGATTTTCGATTGGGCGCATAGTACCGGAGCAGACAGTACCGGCGCGCACCTACCCGCCACGCCGGGGCCTTTGGGCCTACAGGGTTGATAGACCCCTCGTTGGAAAGCTCTAGACCTCTACTTTTCAAGGAAACCGGAATCCAGTCGATCGGATGTAAGGAGGCGGAGCTACGTCTCCCGGAAGAGAGGCAACTTTAAAGGGCGAATGGCTGTCAAATGGTGTGAAATAGTCCCACTTTGGGAGGCCGCAGCTCCTCCAAATCAGGTCCGAGAAGCACAATTCTGGTATATTTTGAAAGGGCGGATCTCAGGCTTTAAAACGCTTCTCTCGGATTTTCGATTGGGCGCATAGTACCGGAGCAGACAGTACCGGCGCGCACCTACCCGCCACGCCGGGGCCTTTGGGCCTACAGGGTTGCTCGACCCCTCGTTGGAAAGCTCTAGATCTCTACTTTTCAAGGAAACCGGAATCCAGTCGATCGGATGTAAGGAGGCGGAGCTACGTCTCCCGGAAGAGAGGCAACTTTAAAAGGCGAATGGCTTTCAAATGGGGTGAAATAGGCCCACTTTGGGAGGCCGCAGCTCCTCCAAATCAGGTCCGAGAAGCACAATTCTGGTATATTTTGAAAGGGCGGATCTCTGGCTTTAAAATGCTTCTCTCGGATTTTCGATTGGGCGCATAGTACCGGAGCAGACAGTACCGGCGCGCACCTACCCGCCAGGCCGGGGCCTTTGGGCCTACAGGGTTGATCGACCCCTCGTTGGAAAGCTCTAGATCTCTACTTTTCAAGGAAACCGGAATCCGGTCGATCGGATGTAAGGAGGCGGAGCTACTTCTCCCGGAAGAGAGGCAACTTTAAAGGGCGAATGGCTTTCAAATGGGGGTGAAATAGGCCCACTTTGGGAGGCTGCAACTCCTCCAAATCAGGTCCGAGAAGCACAATTCTGGTATATTATGAAAGGGCGGATCTCTGGCTTTAAAACGCTTCTCTCGGATTTTCAATTGGGCGCATAGTACCGGAGCAGACAGTACCGGCGCGCACCTACCCGCCACGCCGGGGCCTTTGGGCCTACAGGGTTGATCGACCCCTCGTTGGAAAGCTCTAGATCTCTACTTTTCAAGGAAACCGGAATCCAGTTGATCGGATGTAAGGAGGCGGAGCTACGTCTCCCGGAAGAGAGGCAACTTTAAAGGGCGAATGGCTTTCAAATGGGGTGAAATAGGCCCACTTTGGGAGGCCGCAGCTCCTCCAAATCAGGTCCGAGAAGCACAATTCTGGTATATTTTGAAAGGGCGGATCTCTGGCTTTAAAACACTTCTCTCGGATTTTCGATTGGGCGCATAGTACCGGAGCAGACAGTACCGGCGCGCACCTACCCGACACGCCGGGGCCTTTGGGCCTACAGGGTTGATCGACCCCTCGTTGGAAAGCTCTAGATCTCTACTTTTCAAGGAAACCGGAATCCAGTCGATCGGATGTAAGGAGGCGGAGCTACGTCTCCCGGAAGAGAGGCAACTTTAAAGGGCGAATGGCTTTCAAATGGGGTGAAATAGGCCCACTTTGGGAGGCCGCAGCTCCTCCAAATCAGGTCCGAGAAGCACAATTCTGGTATATTATGAAAGGGCGGATCTCTGGCTTTAAAACGCTTCTCTCGGATTTTCGAATGGGCGCATAGTACCGGAGCAGACAGTACCGGCGCGCACCTACCCGCCACGCCGGGGCCTTTGGGCCTACAGGGTTGATCGACCCCTCGTTGGAAAGCTCTAGATCTCTACTTTTCAAGGAAACCGGAATCCGGTCGATCGGATGTAAGGAGGCGGAGCTACTTCTCCCGGAAGAGAGGCAACTTTAAAGGGCGAATGGCTTTCAAATGGGGTGAAATAGGCCCACTTTGGGAGGCCGCAGCTCCTCCAAATCAGGTCCGAGAAGCACAATTCTGGTATATTTTGAAAGGGCGGATCTCTGGCTTTAAAACGCTTCTCTTGGATTTTCGATTGGGCGCATAGTACCGGAGCAGACAGTACCGGCGCGCACCTACCCGCCACGCCGGGGCCTTTGGGCCTACAGGGTTGATCGACCCCTCGTTGGAAAGCTCTAGATCTCTACTTTTCAAGGAAACCGGAATCCAGTCGATCGGATGTAAGGAGGCGGAGCTACGTCTCCCGGAAGAGAGGCAACTTTAAAGGGCGAATGGCTTTCAAATGGGGGTGAAATAGGCCCACTTTGGGAGGCTGCAACTCCTCCAAATCAGGTCCGAGAAGCACAATTCTGGTATATTATGAAAGGGCGGATCTCTGGCTTTAAAACGCTTCTCTCGGATTTTCGATTGGGCGCATAGTACCGGAGCAGACAGTACCGGCGCGCACCTACCCGCCACGCCGGGGCCTTTGGGCCTACAGGGTTGATCGACCCCTCGTTGGAAAGCTCTAGATCTCTACTTTTCAAGGAAACCGGAATCCATTCGATCGGATGTAAGGAGGCGGAGCTACGTCTCCCGGAAGAGAGGCAACTTTAAAGGGCGAATGGCTTTCAAATGGGGTGAAATAGGCCCACTTTGGGAGGCCGCAGCTCCTCCAAATCAGGTCCGAGAAGCACAATTCTGGTATATTTTGAAAGGGCGGATCTCTGGCTTTAAAATGCTTCTCTCGGATTTTCGATTGGGCGCATAGTACCGGAGCAGACAGTACCGGCGCGCACCTACCCGCCACGCCGGGGCCTTTGGGCCTACAGGGTTGATCGACCCCTCGTTGGAAAGCTCTAGATCTCTACTTTTCAAGGAAACCGGAATCCATTCGATCGGATGTAAGGAGGCGGAGCTACGTCTCCCGGAAGAGAGGCAACTTTAAAGGGCGAATGGCTTTCAAATGGGGTGAAATAGGCCCACTTTGGGAGGCCGCAGCTCCTCCAAATCAGGTCCGAGAAGCACAATTCTGGTATATTTTGAAAGGGCGGATCTCTGGCTTTAAAATGCTTCTCTCGGATTTTCGATTGGGCGCATAGTACCGGAGCAGACAGTACCGGCGCGCACCTACCCGCCACGCCGGGGCCTTTGGGCCTACAGGGTTGATCGACCCCTCGTTGGAAAGCTCTAGATCTCTACTTTTCAAGGAAACCGGAATCCGGTCGATCGGATGTAAGGAGGCGGAGCTACTTCTCCCGGAAGAGAGGCAACTTTAAAGGGCGAATGGCTTTCAAATGGGGTGAAATAGGCCCACTTTGGGAGGCCGCAGCTCCTCCAAATCAGGTCCGAGAAGCACAATTCTGGTATATTTTGAAAGGGCGGATCTCTGGCTTTAAAACGCTTCTCTCGGATTTTCGATTGGGCGCATAGTACCGGAGCAGACAGTACCGGCGCGCACCTACCCGCCACGCCGGGGCCTTTGGGCCTACAGGGTTGATCGACCCCTCGTTGGAAAGCACTAGATCTCTACTTTTCAAGGAAACCGGAATCCAGTCGATCGGATGTAAGGAGGCGGAGCTACGTCTCCCGGAAGAGAGGCAACTTTAAAGGGCGAATGGCTTTCAAATGGGGTGAAATAGGCCCACTTTGGGAGGCCGCAGCTCCTCCAAATCAGGTCCGAGAAGCACAATTCTGGTATATTTTGAAAGGGCGGATCTCTGGCTTTAAAACTCTTCTCTCAGATTTTCGATTGGGCGCATAGTACCGGAGCAGACAGTACCGGCGCGCACCTACCCGCCACGCCGGGGCCTTTGGGCCTACAGGGTTGATAGACCCCTCGTTGGAAAGCTCTAGACCTCTACTTTTCAAGGAAACCGGAATCCAGTCGATCGGATGTAAGGAGGCGGAGCTACGTCTCCCGGAAGAGAGGCAACTTTAAAGGGCGAATGGCTGTCAAATGGTGTGAAATAGTCCCACTTTGGGAGGCCGCAGCTCCTCCAAATCAGGTCCGAGAAGCACAATTCTGGTATATTTTGAAAGGGCGGATCTCAGGCTTTAAAACGCTTCTCTCGGATTTTCGATTGGGCGCATAGTACCGGAGCAGACAGTACCGGCGCGCACCTACCCGCCACGCCGGGGCCTTTGGGCCTACAGGGTTGCTCGACCCCTCGTTGGAAAGCTCTAGATCTCTACTTTTCAAGGAAACCGGAATCCAGTCGATCGGATGTAAGGAGGCGGAGCTACGTCTCCCGGAAGAGAGGCAACTTTAAAAGGCGAATGGCTTTCAAATGGGGTGAAATAGGCCCACTTTGGGAGGCCGCAGCTCCTCCAAATCAGGTCCGAGAAGCACAATTCTGGTATATTTTGAAAGGGCGGATCTCTGGCTTTAAAATGCTTCTCTCGGATTTTCGATTGGGCGCATAGTACCGGAGCAGACAGTACCGGCGCGCACCTACCCGCCAGGCCGGGGCCTTTGGGCCTACAGGGTTGATCGACCCCTCGTTGGAAAGCTCTAGATCTCTACTTTTCAAGGAAACCGGAATCCGGTCGATCGGATGTAAGGAGGCGGAGCTACTTCTCCCGGAAGAGAGGCAACTTTAAAGGGCGAATGGCTTTCAAATGTGGTGAAATAGGCCCACTTTGGGAGGCTGCAACTCCTCCAAATCAGGTCCGAGAAGCACAATTCTGGTATATTATGAAAGGGGCGGATCTCTGGCTTTAAAACGCTTCTCTCGGATTTTCAATTGGGCGCATAGTACCGGAGCAGACAGTACCGGCGCGCACCTACCCGCCACGCCGGGGCCTTTGGGCCTACAGGGTTGATCGACCCCTCGTTGGAAAGCTCTAGATCTCTACTTTTCAAGGAAACCGGAATCCAGTTGATCGGATGTAAGGAGGCGGAGCTACGTCTCCCGGAAGAGAGGCAACTTTAAAGGGCGAATGGCTTTCAAATGGGGTGAAATAGGCCCACTTTGGGAGGCCGCAGCTCCTCCAAATCAGGTCCGAGAAGCACAATTCTGGTATATTTTGAAAGGGCGGATCTCTGGCTTTAAAACACTTCTCTCGGATTTTCGATTGGGCGCATAGTACCGGAGCAGACAGTACCGGCGCGCACCTACCCGACACGCCGGGGCCTTTGGGCCTACAGGGTTGATCGACCCCTCGTTGGAAAGCTCTAGATCTCTACTTTTCAAGGAAACCGGAATCCAGTCGATCGGATGTAAGGAGGCGGAGCTACGTCTCCCGGAAGAGAGGCAACTTTAAAGGGCGAATGGCTTTCAAATGGGGGTGAAATAGGCCCACTTTGGGAGGCCGCAGCTCCTCCAAATCAGGTCCGAGAAGCACAATTCTGGTATATTATGAAAGGGCGGATCTCTGGCTTTAAAACGCTTCTCTCGGATTTTCGAATGGGCGCATAGTACCGGAGCAGACAGTACCGGCGCGCACCTACCCGCCACGCCGGGGCCTTTGGGCCTACAGGGTTGATCGACCCCTCGTTGGAAAGCTCTAGATCTCTACTTTTCAAGGAAACCGGAATCCGGTCGATCGGATGTAAGGAGGCGGAGCTACTTCTCCCGGAAGAGAGGCAACTTTAAAGGGCGAATGGCTTTCAAATGGGGTGAAATAGGCCCACTTTGGGAGGCCGCAGCTCCTCCAAATCAGGTCCGAGAAGCACAATTCTGGTATATTTTGAAAGGGCGGATCTCTGGCTTTAAAACGCTTCTCTTGGATTTTCGATTGGGCGCATAGTACCGGAGCAGACAGTACCGGCGCGCACCTACCCGCCACGCCGGGGCCTTTGGGCCTACAGGGTTGATCGACCCCTCGTTGGAAAGCTCTAGATCTCTACTTTTCAAGGAAACCGGAATCCAGTCGATCGGATGTAAGGAGGCGGAGCTACGTCTCCCGGAAGAGAGGCAACTTTAAAGGGCGAATGGCTTTCAAATGGGGTGAAATAGGCCCACTTTGGGAGGCCGCAGCTCCTCCAAATCAGGTCCGAGAAGCACAATTCTGGTATATTTTGAAAGGGCGGATCTCTGGCTTTAAAACGCTTCTCTCGGATTTTCGATTGGGCGCATAGTACCGGAGCAGACAGTACCGGCGCGCACCTACCCGCCACGCCGGGGCCTTTGGGCCTACAGGGTTGATCGACCCCTCGTTGGAAAGCTCTAGATCTCTACTTTTCAAGGAAACCGGAATCCAGTCGATCGGATGTAAGGAGGCGGAGCTACGTCTCCCGGAAGAGAGGCAACTTTAAAGGGCGAATGGCTTTCAAATGGGGTGAAATAGGCCCACTTTGGGAGGCTGCAGCTCCTCCAAATCAGGTCCGAGAAGCACAATTCTGGTATATTATGAAAGGGCGGATCTCTGGCTTTAAAACGCTTCTCTCGGATTTTCGATTGGGCGCATAGTACCGGAGCAGACAGTACCGGTGCGCACCTACCCGCCACGCCGGGGGCCTTTGGGCCTACAGGGTTGATCGACCCCTCGATGGAAAGCTCTAGATCTCTACTTTTCAAGGAAACCAGAATCCAGTCGATCGGATGTAAGGAGGCGGAGCTACGTCTCCCGGAAGAGAGGCAACTTTAAAGGGCGAATGGCTTTCAAATGGGGTGAAATAGGCCCACTTTGGGAGGCCGCAGCTCCTCCAAATCAGGTCCGAGAAGCACAATTCTGGTATATTTTGAAAGGGCGGATCTCTGGCTTTAAAATGCTTCTCTCGGATTTTCGATTGGGCGCATAGTACCGGAGCAGACAGTACCGGCGCGCACCTACCCGCCACGCCGGGGCCTTTGGGGCCTACAGGGTGTTGATCGACCCCTCGTTGGAAAGCTCTAGATCTCTACTTTTCAAGGAAACCGGAATCCGGTCGATCGGATGTAAGGAGGCGGAGCTACTTCTCCCGGAAGAGAGGCAACTTTAAAGGGCGAATGGCTTTCAAATGGGGTGAAATAGGCCCACTTTGGGAGGCCGCAGCTCCTCCAAATCAGGTCCGAGAAGCACAATTCTGGTATATTTTGAAAGGGCGGATCTCTGGCTTTAAAACGCTTCTCTCGGATTTTCGATTGGGCGCATAGTACTGGAGCAGACAGTACCGGCGCGCACCTACCCGCCACGCCGGGGCCTTTGGGCCTACAGGGTTGATCGACCCCTCGTTGGAAAGCTCCAGATCTCTACTTTTCAAGGAAACCGGAATCCAGTCGATCGGACGTAAGGAAGCGGAGCTACGTCTCCCGGAAGAGAGGCAACTTTAAAGGGCGAATGGCTTTCAAATGGGGTGAAATAGGCCCACTTTGGGAGGCCGCAGCTCCTCCAAATCAGGTCCGAGAAGCACAATTCTGGTATATTTTGAAAGGGCGGATCTCTGGCTTTAAAACGCTTCTCTCGGATTTTCGATTGGGCGCATAGTACCGGAGCAGACAGTACCGGCGCGCACCTACCCGCCACGCCGGGGCCTTTGGGCCTACAGGGTTGATCGACCCCTCGTTGGAAAGCTCTAGAGCTCTACTTTTCAAGGAAACCGGAATCCAGTCGATCGGATGTAAGGAGGCGGAGCTACGTCTCCCGGAAGAGAGGCAACTTTAAAGGGCGAATGGCTTTCAAATGGGGTGAAATAGGCCCACTTTGGGAGGCCGCAGCTCCTCCAAATCAGGTCCGAGAAGCACAATTCTGGTATATTTTGAAAGGGCGGATCTCTGGCTTTAAAATGCTTCTCTTGGATTTTCGATTGGGCGCATAGTACAGGAGCAGACAGTACCGGCGCGCACCTACCCGCCACGCCGGGGCCTTTGGGCCTACAGGGTTGATCGACCCCTCGTTGGAAAGCTCTAGATCTCTACTTTTCAAGGAAACCGGAATCCGGTCAATCGGATGTAAGGAGGCGGAGCTACTTCTCCCGGAAGAGAGGCAACTTTAAAGGGCGAATGGCTTTCAAATGGGGTGAAATAGGCCCACTTTGGGAGGCCGCAGCTCCTCCAAATCAGGTCCGAGAAGCACAATTTATTCTGGTATATTTTGAAAGGGCGGATCTCTGGCTTTAAAACGCTTCTCTCGGATTTTCGATTGGGCTCATAGTATTGGAGCAGACAGTACCGGCGCGCACCTACCCGCCACGCCGGGGCCTTTAGGCCTACAGGGTTGATCGACCCCTCGTTGGAAAGCTCTAGATCTCTACTTTTCAAGGAAACCGGAATCCAGTCGATCGGATGTAAGGAGGCGGAGCTACGTCTCCCGGAAGAGAGGCAACTTTAAAGGGCGAATGGCTTTCAAATGGGGTGAAATAGGCCCACTTTGGGAGGCTGCAACTCCTCCAAATCAGGTCCGAGAAGCACAATTCTGGTATATTATGAAAGGCGGATCTCTGGCTTTAAAACGCTTCTCTCGGATTTTCGATTGGGCGCATAGTACCGGAGCAGACAGTACCGGCGCGCACCTACCCGCCACGCCGGGGCCTTTGGGCCTACAGGGTTGATCGACCCCTCGTTGAAAAGCTCTAGATCTCTACTTTTCAAGGAAACCGGAATCCAGTCGATCGGATGTAAGGAGGCGGAGCTACATCTCCCGGAAGAGAGGCAACTTTAAAGGGCGAATGGCTTTCAAATGGGGTGAAATAGGCCCACTTTGGGAGGCCGCAGCTCCTCCAAATCAGGTCCGAGAAGCTCAATTCTGGTATATTTTGAAAGGGCGGATCTCTGGCTTTAAAATGCTTCTCTCGGATTTTCGATTGGGCGCATAGTACGGAGCAGACAGTACCGGCGCGCACCTACCCGCCACGCCGGGGCCTTTGGGCCTACAGGGTTGATCGACCCCTCGTTGGAAAGCTCTAGATCTCTACTTTTCAAGGAAACCGGAATCCAGTCGATCGGATGTAAGGAGGCGGAGCTACGTCTCCCGGAAGAGAGGCAACTTTAAAGGGCGAATGGCTTTCAAATGGGGTGAAATAGGCCCACTTTGGGAGGCCGCAGCTCCTCCAAATCAGGTCCGAGAAGCACAATTCTGGTATATTTTGAAAGGGCGGATCTCTGGCTTTAAAACGCTTCTCTCGGATTTTCGATTGGGCGCATAGTACTGGAGCAGACAGTACCGGCGCGCACCTACCCGCCACGCCGGGGCCTTTGGGCCTACAGGGTTGATCAACCCCTCGTTGGAAAGCTCTAGATCTCTACTTTTCAAGGAAACCGGAATCCAGTCGATCGGACGTAAGGAGGCGGAGCTACGTCTCCCGAATAGAGGCAACTTTAAAGGGCGAATGGCTTTCAAATGGGGTGAAATAGGCCCACTTTGGGAGGCCGCAGCTCCTCCAAATCAGGTCCGAGAAGCACAATTCTGGTATATTTTGAAAGGGCGGATCTCTGGCTTTAAAACGCTTCTCTCGGATTTTCGATTGGGCGCATAGTACCGGAGCAGACAGTACCGGCGCGCACCTACCCGCCACGCCGGGGCCTTTGGGCCTACAGGGTTGATCGACCCCTCGTTGGAAAGCTCTAGATCTCTACTTTTCAAGGAAACTGGAATCCAGTCGATCGGATGTAAGTAGGCGGAGCTACGTCTCCCGGAAGAGAGGCAACTTTAAAGGGCGAATGGCTTTCAAATGGGGTGAAATAGGCCCACTTTGGGAGGCCGCAGCTCCTCCAAATCAGGTCCGAGAAGCACAATTCTGGTATATTTTGAAAGGGCGGATCTCTGGCTTTAAAATGCTTCTCTCGGATTTTCGATTGGGCGCATAGTACCGGAGCAGACAGTACCGGCGCGCACCTACCCGCCACGCCGGGGCCTTTGGGCCTACAGGGTTGATCGACCCCTCGTTGGAAAGCTCTAGATCTCTACTTTTCAAGGAAACCGGAATCCGGTCGATCGGATGTAAGGAGGCGGAGCTACTTCTCCCGGAAGAGAGGCAACTTTAAAGGGCGAATGGCTTTCAAATGGGGTGAAATAGGCCCACTTTGGGAGGCCGCAGCTCCTCCAAATCAGGTCCGAGAAGCACAATTCTGGTATATTTTGAAAGGGCGGATCTCTGGCTTTAAAACGCTTCTCTCGGATTTTCGATTGGGCGCATAGTACCGGAGCAGACAGTACCGGCGCGCACCTACCCGCCACGCCGGGGCCTTTGGGCCTACAGGGTTGATCGACCCCTCGTTGGAAAGCTCTAGATCTCTACTTTTCAAGGAAACCGGAATCCGGTCGATCGGATGTAAGGAGGCGGAGCTACTTCTCCCGGAAGAGAGGCAACTTTAAAGGGCGAATGGCTTTCAAATGGGGTGAAATAGGCCCACTTTGGGAGGCCGCAGCTCCTCCAAATCAGGTCCGAGAAGCACAATTCTGGTATATTTTGAAAGGGCGGATCTCTGGCTTTAAAACGCTTCTCTCGGATTTTCGATTGGGCGCATAGTATTGGAGCAGACAGTACCGGCGCGCACCTACCCGCCACGCCGGGGCCTTTGGGCCTACAGGGTTGATCGACCCCTCGTTGGAAAGCTCTAGATCTCTACTTTTCAAGGAAACCGGAATCCAGTCGATCGGATGTAAGGAGGCGGAGCTACGTCTCCCGGAAGAGAGGCAACTTTAAAGGGCGAATGGCTTTCAAATGGGGTGAAATAGGCCCACTTTGGGAGGCTGCAACTCCTCCAAATCAGGTCCGAGAAGCACAATTCTGGTATATTATGAAAGGGCGGATCTCTGGCTTTAAAACGCTTCTCTCGGATTTTCGATTGGGCGCATAGTACCGGAGCAGACAGTACCGGCGCGCACCTACCCGCCACGCCGGGGCCTTTGGGCCTACAGGGTTGATCGACCCCTCGTTGAAAAGCTCTAGATCTCTACTTTTCAAGGAAACCGGAATCCAGTCGATCGGATGTAAGGAGGCGGAGCTACGTCTCCCGGAAGAGAGGCAACTTTAAAGGGCGAATGGCTTTCAAATGGGGTGAAATAGGCCCACTTTGGGAGGCCGCAGCTCCTCCAAATCAGGTCCGAGAAGCACAATTCTGGTATATTTTGAAAGGGCGGATCTCTGGCTTTAAAATGCTTCTCTCGGATTTTCGATTGGGCGCATAGTACCGGAGCAGACAGTACCGGCGCGCACCTACCCGCCACGCCGGGGCCTTTGGGCCTACAGGGTTGATCGACCCCTCGTTGGAAAGCTCTAGATCTCTACTTTTCAAGGAAACCGGAATCCGGTCGATCGGATGTAAGGAGGCGGAGCTACTTCTCCCGGAAGAGAGGCAACTTTAAAGGGCGAATGGCTTTCAAATGGGGTGAAATAGGCCCACTTTGGGAGGCCGCAGCTCCTCCAAATCAGGTCCGAGAAGCACAATTCTGGTATATTTTGAAAGGGCGGATCTCTGGCTTTAAAACGCTTCTCTCGGATTTTCGATTGGGCGCATAGTACCGGAGCAGACAGTACCGGCGCGCACCTACCCGCCACGCCGGGGCCTTTGGGCCTACAGGGTTGATCGACCCCTCGTTGGAAAGCTCTAGATCTCTACTTTTCAAGGAAACCGGAATCCGGTCGATCGGATGTAAGGAGGCGGAGCTACTTCTCCCGGAAGAGAGGCAACTTTAAAGGGCGAATGGCTTTCAAATGGGGTGAAATAGGCCCACTTTGGGAGGCTGCAGCTCCTCCAAATCAGGTCCGAGAAGCGCAATTCTGGTATATTTTGAAAGGGCGGATCTCTGGCTTTAAAACGCTTCTCTCGGATTTTCGATTGGGCGCATAGTACTGGAGCAGACAGTACCGGCGCGCACCTACCCGCCACGCCGGGGCCTTTGGGCCTACAGGGTTGATCAACCCCTCGTTGGAAAGCTCTAGATCTCTACTTTTCAAGGAAACCGGAATCCAGTCGATCGGACGTAAGGAGGCGGAGCTACGTCTCCCGGAAGAGAGGCAACTTTAAAGGGCGAATGGCTTTCAAATGGGGTGAAATAGGCCCACTTTGGGAGGCCGCAGCTCCTCCAAATCAGGTCCGAGAAGCACAATTCTGGTATATTTTGAAAGGGCGGATCTCTGGCTTTAAAACGCTTCTCTCGGATTTTCGATTGGGCGCATAGTACCGGAGCAGACAGTACCGGCGCGCACCTACCCGCCACGCCGGGGCCTTTGGGCCTACAGGGTTGATCGACCCCTCGTTGGAAAGCTCTAGATCTCTACTTTTCAAGGAAACCGGAATCCAGTCGATCGGATGTAAGTAGGCGGAGCTACGTCTCCCGGAAGAGAGGCAACTTTAAAGGGCGAATGGCTTTCAAATGGGGTGAAATAGGCCCACTTTGGGAGGCCGCAGCTCCTCCAAATCAGGTCCGAGAAGCACAATTCTGGTATATTTTGAAAGGGCGGATCTCTGGCTTTAAAATGCTTCTCTCGGATTTTCGATTGGGCGCATAGTACCGGAGCAGACAGTACCGGCGCGCACCTACCCGCCACGCCGGGGCCTTTGGGCCTACAGGGTTGATCGACCCCTCGTTGGAAAGCTCTAGATCTCTACTTTTCAAGGAAACCGGAATCCGGTCGATCGGATGTAAGGAGGCGGAGCTACTTCTCCCGGAAGAGAGGCAACTTTAAAGGGCGAATGGCTTTCAAATGGGGTGAAATAGGCCCACTTTGGGAGGCCGCAGCTCCCCCAAATCAGGTCCGAGAAGCACAATTCTGGTATATTTTGAAAGGGCGGATCTCTGGCTTTAAAACGCTTCTCTCGGATTTTCGATTGGGCGCATAGTACCGGAGCAGACAGTACCGGCGCGCACCTACCCGCCACGCCGGGGCCTTTGGGCCTACAGGGTTGATCGACCCCTCGTTGGAAAGCTCTAGATCTCTACTTTTCAAGGAAACCGGAATCCGGTCGATCGGATGTAAGGAGGCGGAGCTACTTCTCCCGGAAGAGAGGCAACTTTAAAGGGCGAATGGCTTTCAAATGGGGTGAAATAGGCCCACTTTGGGAGGCCGCAGCTCCTCCAAATCAGGTCCGAGAAGCACAATTCTGGTATATTTTGAAAGGACGGATCTCTGGCTTTAAAACGCTTCTCTCGGATTTTCGATTGGGCGCATAGTACCGGAGCAGACAGTACCGGCGCGCACCTACCCGCCACGCCGGGGCCTTTGGGCCTACAGGGTTGATCGACCCCTCGTTGGAAAGCTCTAGATCTCTACTTTTCAAGGAAACCGGAATCCAGTCGATCGGATGTAAGGAGGCGGAGCTACGTCTCCCGGAAGAGAGGCAACTTTAAAGGGCGAATGGCTTTCAAATGGGGTGAAATAGGCCCACTTTGGGAGGCCGCAGCTCCTCCAAATCAGGTCCGAGAAGCACAATTCTGGTATATTTTGAAAGGGCGGATCTCTGGCTTTAAAATGCTTCTCTCGGATTTTCGATTGGGCGCATAGTACCGGAGCAGACAGTACCGGCGCGCACCTACCCGCCACGCCGGGGCCTTTGGGCCTACAGGGTTGATCGACCCCTCGTTGGAAAGCTCTAGATCTCTACTTTTCAAGGAAACCGGAATCCAGTCGATCGGATGTAAGGAGGCGGAGCTACGTCTCCCGGAAGAGAGGCAACTTTAAAGGGCGAATGGCTTTCAAATGGGGTGAAATAGGCCCACTTTGGGAGGCTGCAGCTCCTCCAAATCAGGTCCGAGAAGCACAATTCTGGTATATTATGAAAGGGCGGATCTCTGGCTTTAAAACGGTTCTCTCGGATTTTTGATTGGGCGCATAGTACCGGAGCAGACAGTACCGGTGCGCACCTACCCGCCACGCCGGGGCCTTTGGGCCTACAGGGTTGATCGACCCCTCGATGGAAAGCTCTAGATCTCTACTTTTCAAGGAAACCAGAATCCAGTCGATCGGATGTAAGGAGGCGGAGCTACGTCTCCCGGAAGAGAGGCAACTTTAAAGGGCGAATGGCTTTCAAATGGGGTGAAATAGGCCCACTTTGGGAGGCCGCAGCTCCTCCAAATCAGGTCCGAGAAGCACAATTCTGGTATATTTTGAAAGGGCGGATCTCTGGCTTTAAAATGCTTCTCTCGGATTTTCGATTGGGCGCATAGTACCGGAGCAGACAGTACCGGCGCGCACCTACCCGCCACGCCGGGGCCTTTGGGCCTACAGGGTTGATCGACCCCTCGTTGGAAAGCTCTAGATCTCTACTTTTCAAGGAAACCGGAATCCGGTCGATCGGATGTAAGGAGGCGGAGCTACTTCTCCCGGAAGAGAGGCAACTTTAAAGGGCGAATGGCTTTCAAATGGGGTGAAATAGGCCCACTTTGGGAGGCCGCAGCTCCTCCAAATCAGGTCCGAGAAGCACAATTCTGGTATATTTTGAAAGGGCGGATCTCTGGCTTTAAAACGCTTCTCTCGGATTTTCGATTGGGCGCATAGTACCGGAGCAGACAGTACCGGCGCGCACCTACCCGCCACGCCGGGGCCTTTGGGCCTACAGGGTTGATCGACCCCTCGTTGGAAAGCTCTAGATCTCTACTTTTCAAGGAAACCGGAATCCGGTCGATCGGATGTAAGGAGGCGGAGCTACTTCTCCCGGAAGAGA
Organism: Leptodactylus fuscus; assembly: GCF_031893055.1. Lineage (NCBI taxonomy): Eukaryota > Metazoa > Chordata > Amphibia > Anura > Leptodactylidae > Leptodactylus > Leptodactylus fuscus. The sequence goes on along the minus strand of NW_027440747.1, from coordinate 29,731 downwards.
GGCAACTTTAAAGGGCGAATGGCTTTCAAATGGGGTGAAATAGGCCCACTTTGGGAGGCCGCAGCTCCTCCAAATCAGGTCCGAGAAGCACAATTCTGGTATATTTTGAAAGGGCGGATCTCTGGCTTTAAAACGCTTCTCTCGGATTTTCGATTGGGCGCATAGTACCGGAGCAGACAGTACCGGCGCGCACCTACCCGCCACGCCGGGGCCTTTGGGCCTACAGGGTTGATCGACCCCTCGTTGGAAAGCTCTAGATCTCTACTTTTCAAGGAAACCGGAATCCAGTCGATCGGATGTAAGGAGGCGGAGCTACGTCTCCCGGAAGAGAGGCAACTTTAAAGGGCGAATGGCTTTCAAATGGGGTGAAATAGGCCCACTTTGGGAGGCCGCAGCTCCTCCAAATCAGGTCCGAGAAGCACAATTCTGGTATATTTTGAAAGGGCGGATCTCTGGCTTTAAAACGCTTCTCTCGGATTTTCGATTGGGCGCATAGTACCGGAGCAGACAGTACCGGCGCGCACCTACCCGCCACGCCGGGGCCTTTGGGCCTACAGGGTTGATCGACCCCTCGTTGGAAAGCTCTAGATCTCTACTTTTCAAGGAAACCGGAATCCAGTCGATCGGATGTAAGGAGGCGGAGCTACGTCTCCCGGAAGAGAGGCAACTTTAAAGGGCGAATGGCTTTCAAATGGGGTGAAATAGGCCCACTTTGGGAGGCCGCAGCTCCTCCAAATCAGGTCCGAGAAGCACAATTCTGGTATATTTTGAAAGGGCGGATCTCTGGCTTTAAAACGCTTCTCTCGGATTTTCGATTGGGCGCATAGTACCGGAGCAGACAGTACCGGCGCGCACCTACCCGCCACGCCGGGGCCTTTGGGCCTACAGGGTTGATCGACCCCTCGTTGGAAAGCTCTAGATCTCTACTTTTCAAGGAAACCGGAATCCGGTCGATCGGATGTAAGGAGGCGGAGCTACTTCTCCCGGAAGAGAGGCAACTTTAAAGGGCGAATGGCTTTCAAATGGGGTGAAATAGGCCCACTTTGGGAGGCCGCAGCTCCTCCAAATCAGGTCCGAGAAGCACAATTCTGGTATATTTTGAAAGGGCGGATCTCTGGCTTTAAAACGCTTCTCTCGGATTTTCGATTGGGCGCATAGTACCGGAGCAGACAGTACCGGCGCGCACCTACCCGCCACGCCGGGGCCTTTGGGCCTACAGGGTTGATCGACCCCTCGTTGGAAAGCTCTAGATCTCTACTTTTCAAGGAAACCGGAATCCGGTCGATCGGATGTAAGGAGGCGGAGCTACTTCTCCCGGAAGAGAGGCAACTTTAAAGGGCGAATGGCTTTCAAATGGGGTGAAATAGGCCCACTTTGGGAGGCCGCAGCTCCTCCAAATCAGGTCCGAGAAGCACAATTCTGGTATATTTTGAAAGGGCGGATCTCTGGCTTTAAAACGCTTCTCTCGGATTTTCGATTGGGCGCATAGTATTGGAGCAGACAGTACCGGCGCGCACCTACCCGCCACGCCGGGGCCTTTGGGCCTACAGGGTTGATCGACCCCTCGTTGGAAAGCTCTAGATCTCTACTTTTCAAGGAAACCGGAATCCAGTCGATCGGATGTAAGGAGGCGGAGCTACGTCTCCCGGAAGAGAGGCAACTTTAAAGGGCGAATGGCTTTCAAATGGGGTGAAATAGGCCCACTTTGGGAGGCTGCAACTCCTCCAAATCAGGTCCGAGAAGCACAATTCTGGTATATTATGAAAGGGCGGATCTCTGGCTTTAAAACGCTTCTCTCGGATTTTCGATTGGGCGCATAGTATCGCACCTACCCGCCACGCCGGGGCCTTTGGGCCTACAGGGTTGATCGACCCCCTCGTTGAAAAGCTCTAGATCTCTACTTTTCAAGGAAACCGGAATCCAGTCGATCGGATGTAAGGAGGCGGAGCTACGTCTCCCGGAAGAGAGGCAACTTTAAAGGGCGAATGGCTTTCAAATGGGGTGAAATAGGCCCACTTTGGGAGGCCGCAGCTCCTCCAAATCAGGTCCGAGAAGCACAATTCTGGTATATTTTGATAAGGGCGGATCTCTGGCTTTAAAATGCTTCTCTCGGATTTTCGATTGGGCGCATAGTACCGGAGCAGACAGTACCCGGCGCGCACCTACCCGCCACGCCGGGGGCCTTTGGGCCTACAGGGTTGATCGACCCCTCGTTGGAAAGCTCTAGATCTCTACTTTTCAAGGAAACCGGAATCCGGTCGATCGGATGTAAGGAGGCGGAGCTACTTCTCCCGGAAGAGAGGCAACTTTAAAGGGCGAATGGCTTTCAAATGGGGTGAAATAGGCCCCACTTTGGGAGGGCCGCAGCTCCCTCCAAATCAGGTCCGAGAAGCACAATTCTGGTATATTTTGAAAGGGCGGATCTCTGGCTTTAAAACGCTTCTCTCGGATTTTCGATTGGGCGCATAGTACCGGAGCAGACAGTACCGGCGCGCACCTACCCGCCACGCCGGGGCCTTTGGGCCTACAGGGTTGATCGAACCCCTCGTTGGAAAGCTCTAGATCTCTACTTTTCAAGGAAACCGGAATCCGGTCGATCGGATGTAAGGAGGCGGAGCTACTTCTCCCGGAAGAGAGGCAACTTTAAAGGGCGAATGGCTTTCAAATGGGGTGAAATAGGCCCCACTTTGGGAGGCTGCAGCTCCTCCAAATCAGGTCCGAGAAGCGCAATTCTGGTATATTTTGAAAGGGCGGGATCTCTGGCTTTAAAACGCTTCTCTCGGATTTTCGATTGGGCGCATAGTACTGGAGCAGACAGTACCGGCGCGCACCTACCCGCCACGCCGGGGGCCTTTGGGCCTACAGGGTTGATCAACCCCCTCGTTGGAAAGCTCTAGATCTCTACTTTTCAAGGAAACCGGAATCCAGTCGATCGGACGTAAGGAGGCGGAGCTACGTCTCCCGGAAGAGAGGGCAACTTTAAAGGGGCGAATGGCTTTCAAATGGGGTGAAATAGGCCCCACTTTGGGAGGCCGCAGCTCCTCCAAATCAGGTCCGAGAAGCACAATTCTGGTATATTTTGAAAGGGCGGATCTCTGGCTTTAAAACGCTTCTCTCGGATTTTCGATTGGGCGCATAGTACCGGAGCAGACAGTACCGGCGCGCACCTACCCCGCCACGCCGGGGCCTTTGGGCCTACAGGGTTGATCGACCCCTCGTTGGAAAGCTCTAGATCTCTACTTTTCAAGGAAACCGGAATCCAGTCGATCGGATGTAAGTAGGCGGAGCTACGTCTCCCGGAAGAGAGGCAACTTTAAAGGGCGAATGGCTTTCAAATGGGGTGAAATAGGGCCCACTTTGGGAGGCCGCAGCTCCTCCAAATCAGGTCCGAGAAGCACAATTCCTGGTATAATTTTGAAAGGGCGGATCTCTGGCTTTAAAATGCTTCTCTCGGATTTTCGATTGGGCGCATAGTACCGGAGCAGACAAGTACCGGCGCGCACCTACCGCCCACGCCGGGGCCTTTGGGCCTACAGGGTTGATCGACCCCTCGTTGGAAAGCTCTAGATCTCTACTTTTCAAGGAAACCGGAATCCGGTCGATCGGATGTAAGGAGGCGGAGCTACTTCTCCCGGAAGAGAGGCAACTTTAAAGGGCGAATGGCTTTCAAATGGGGTGAAATAGGCCCACTTTGGGAGGCCGCAGCTCCCCCAAATCAGGTCCGAGAAGCACAATTCTGGTATATTTTGAAAGGGCGGATCTCTGGCTTTAAAACGCTTCTCTCGGATTTTCGATTGGGCGCATAGTACCGGAGCAGACAGTACCGGCGCGCACCTACCCGCCACGCCGGGGCCTTTGGGCCTACAGGGTTGATCGACCCCTCGTTGGAAAGCTCTAGATCTCTACTTTTCAAGGAAACCGGAATCCGGTCGATCGGATGTAAGGAGGCGGAGCTACTTCTCCCGGAAGAGAGGCAACTTTAAAGGGCGAATGGCTTTCAAATGGGGTGAAATAGGCCCACTTTGGGAGGCCGCAGCTCCTCCAAATCAGGTCCGAGAAGCACAATTCTGGTATATTTTGAAAGGACGGATCTCTGGCTTTAAAACGCTTCTCTCGGATTTTCGATTGGGCGCATAGTACCGGAGCAGACAGTACCGGCGCTCACCTACCCGCCACGCCGGGGCCTTTGGGCCTACAGGGTTGATCGACCCCTCGTTGGAAAGCTCTAGATCTCTACTTTTCAAGGAAACCGGAATCCAGTCGATCGGATGTAAGGAGGCGGAGCTACGTCTCCCGGAAGAGAGGCAACTTTAAAGGGCGAATGGCTTTCAAATGGGGTGAAATAGGCCCACTTTGGGAGGCTGCAGCTCCTCCAAATCAGGTCCGAGAAGCACAATTCTGGTATATTATGAAAGGGCGGATCTCTGGCTTTAAAACGGTTCTCTCGGATTTTTGATTGGGCGCATAGTACCGGAGCAGACAGTACCGGTGCGCACCTACCCGCCACGCCGGGGCCTTTGGGCCTACAGGGTTGATCGACCCCTCGATGGAAAGCTCTAGATCTCTACTTTTCAAGGAAACCAGAATCCAGTCGATCGGATGTAAGGAGGCGGAGCTACGTCTCCCGGAAGAGAGGCAACTTTAAAGGGCGAATGGCTTTCAAATGGGGTGAAATAGGCCCACTTTGGGAGGCCGCAGCTCCTCCAAATCAGGTCCGAGAAGCACAATTCTGGTATATTTTGAAAGGGCGGATCTCTGGCTTTAAAATGCTTCTCTCGGATTTTCGATTGGGCGCATAGTACCGGAGCAGACAGTACCGGCGCGCACCTACCCGCCACGCCGGGGCCTTTGGGCCTACAGGGTTGATCGACCCCTCGTTGGAAAGCTCTAGATCTCTACTTTTCAAGGAAACCGGAATCCGGTCGATCGGATGTAAGGAGGCGGAGCTACTTCTCCCGGAAGAGAGGCAACTTTAAAGGGCGAATGGCTTTCAAATGGGGTGAAATAGGCCCACTTTGGGAGGCCGCAGCTCCTCCAAATCAGGTCCGAGAAGCACAATTCTGGTATATTTTGAAAGGGCGGATCTCTGGCTTTAAAACGCTTCTCTCGGATTTTCGATTGGGCGCATAGTACCGGAGCAGACAGTACCGGCGCGCACCTACCCGCCACGCCGGGGCCTTTGGGCCTACAGGGTTGATCGACCCCTCGTTGGAAAGCTCTAGATCTCTACTTTTCAAGGAAACCGGAATCCGGTCGATCGGATGTAAGGAGGCGGAGCTACTTCTCCCGGAAGAGAGGCAACTTTAAAGGGCGAATGGCTTTCAAATGGGGTGAAATAGGCCCACTTTGGGAGGCCGCAGCTCCTCCAAATCAGGTCCGAGAAGCACAATTCTGGTATATTTTGAAAGGGCGGATCTCTGGCTTTAAAACGCTTCTCTCGGATTTTCGATTGGGCGCATAGTACCGGAGCAGACAGTACCGGCGCGCACCTACCCGCCACGCCGGGGCCTTTGGGCCTACAGGGTTGATCGACCCCTCGTTGGAAAGCTCTAGATCTCTACTTTTCAAGGAAACCGGAATCCAGTCGATCGGATGTAAGGAGGCGGAGCTACGTCTCCCGGAAGAGAGGCAACTTTAAAGGGCGAATGGCTTTCAAATGGGGTGAAATAGGCCCACTTTGGGAGGCCGCAGCTCCTCCAAATCAGGTCCGAGAAGCACAATTCTGGTATATTTTGAAAGGGCGGATCTCTGGCTTTAAAACGCTTCTCTCGGATTTTCGATTGGGCGCATAGTACCGGAGCAGACAGTACCGGCGCGCACCTACCCGCCACGCCGGGGCCTTTGGGCCTACAGGGTTGATCGACCCCTCGTTGGAAAGCTCTAGATCTCTACTTTTCAAGGAAACCGGAATCCAGTCGATCGGATGTAAGGAGGCGGAGCTACGTCTCCCGGAAGAGAGGCAACTTTAAAGGGCGAATGGCTTTCAAATGGGGTGAAATAGGCCCACTTTGGGAGGCTGCAGCTCCTCCAAATCAGGTCCGAGAAGCACAATTCTGGTATATTATGAAAGGGCGGATCTCTGGCTTTAAAACGATTCTCTCGGATTTTCGATTGGGCGCATAGTACCGGAGCAGACAGTACCGGTGCGCACCTACCCGCCACGCCGGGGCCTTTGGGCCTACAGGGTTGATCGACCCCTCGATGGAAAGCTCTAGATCTCTACTTTTCAAGGAAACCAGAATCCAGTCGATCGGATGTAAGGAGGCGGAGCTACGTCTCCCGGAAGAGAGGCAACTTTAAAGGGCGAATGGCTTTCAAATGGGGTGAAATAGGCCCACTTTGGGAGGCCGCAGCTCCTCCAAATCAGGTCCGAGAAGCACAATTCTGGTATATTTTGAAAGGGCGGATCTCTGGCTTTAAAATGCTTCTCTCGGATTTTCGATTGGGCGCATAGTACCGGAGCAGACAGTACCGGCGCGCACCTACCCGCCACGCCGGGGCCTTTGGGCCTACAGGGTTGATCGACCCCTCGTTGGAAAGCTCTAGATCTCTACTTTTCAAGGAAACCGGAATCCGGTCGATCGGATGTAAGGAGGCGGAGCTACTTCTCCCGGAAGAGAGGCAACTTTAAAGGGCGAATGGCTTTCAAATGGGGTGAAATAGGCCCACTTTGGGAGGCCGCAGCTCCTCCAAATCAGGTCCGAGAAGCACAATTCTGGTATATTTTGAAAGAGCGGATCTCTGGCTTTAAAACGCTTCTCTCGGATTTTCGATTGGGCGCATAGTACTGGAGCAGACAGTACCGGCGCGCACCTACCCGCCACGCCGGGGCCTTTGGGCCTACAGGGTTGATCGACCCCTCGTTGGAAAGCTCTAGATCTCTACTTTTCAAGGAAACCGGAATCCAGTCGATCGGACGTAAGGAAGCGGAGCTACGTCTCCCGGAAGAGAGGCAACTTTAAAGGGCGAATGGCTTTCAAATGGGGTGAAATAGGCCCACTTTGGGAGGCCGCAGCTCCTCCAAATCAGGTCCGAGAAGCACAATTCTGGTATATTTTGAAAGGGCGGATCTCTGGCTTTAAAACGCTTCTCTCGGATTTTCGATTGGGCGCATAGTACCGGAGCAGACAGTACCGGCGCGCACCTACCCGCCACGCCGGGGCCTTTGGGCCTACAGGGTTGATCGACCCCTCGTTGGAAAGCTCTAGATCTCTACTTTTCAAGGAAACCGGAATCCAGTCGATCGGATGTAAGGAGGCGGAGCTACGTCTCCCGGAAGAGAGGCAACTTTAAAGGGCGAATGGCTTTCAAATGGGGTGAAATAGGCCCACTTTGGGAGGCCGCAGCTCCTCCAAATCAGGTCCGAGAAGCACAATTCTGGTATATTTTGAAAGGGCGGATCTCTGGCTTTAAAATGCTTCTCTCGGATTTTCGATTGGGCGCATAGTACAGGAGCAGACAGTACCGGCGCGCACCTACCCGCCACGCCGGGGCCTTTGGGCCTACAGGGTTGATCGACCCCTCGTTGGAAAGCTCTAGATCTCTACTTTTCAAGGAAACCGGAATCCGGTCGATCGGATGTAAGGAGGCGGAGCTACTTCTCCCGGAAGAGAGGCAACTTTAAAGGGCGAATGGCTTTCAAATGGGGTGAAATAGGCCCACTTTGGGAGGCCGCAGCTCCTCCAAATCAGGTCCGAGAAGCACAATTCTGGTATATTTTGAAAGGGCGGATCTCTGGCTTTAAAACGCTTCTCTCGGATTTTCGATTGGGCGCATAGTACCGGAGCAGACAGTACCGGCGCGCACCTACCCGCCACGCCGGGGCCTTTGGGCCTACAGGGTTGATCGACCCCTCGATGGAAAGCTCTAGATCTCTACTTTTCAAGGAAACCAGAATCCAGTCGATCGGATGTAAGGAGGCGGAGCTACGTCTCCCGGAAGAGAGGCAACTTTAAAGGGCGAATGGCTTTCAAATGGGGTGAAATAGGCCCACTTTGGGAGGCCGCAGCTCCTCCAAATCAGGTCCGAGAAGCACAATTCTGGTATATTTTGAAAGGGCGGATCTCTGGCTTTAAAATGCTTCTCTCGGATTTTCGATTGGGCGCATAGTACCGGAGCAGACAGTACCGGCGCGCACCTACCCGCCACGCCGGGGCCTTTGGGCCTACAGGGTTGATCGACCCCTCGTTGGAAAGCTCTAGATCTCTACTTTTCAAGGAAACCGGAATCCGGTCGATCGGATGTAAGGAGGCGGAGCTACTTCTCCCGGAAGAGAGGCAACTTTAAAGGGCGAATGGCTTTCAAATGGGGTGAAATAGGCCCACTTTGGGAGGCCGCAGCTCCTCCAAATCAGGTCCGAGAAGCACAATTCTGGTATATTTTGAAAGGGCGGATCTCTGGCTTTAAAACGCTTCTCTCGGATTTTCGATTGGGCGCATAGTACTGGAGCAGACAGTACCGGCGCGCACCTACCCGCCACGCCGGGGCCTTTGGGCCTACAGGGTTGATCGACCCCTCGTTGGAAAGCTCTAGATCTCTACTTTTCAAGGAAACCGGAATCCACTCGATCGGACGTAAGGAAGCGGAGCTACGTCTCCCGGAAGAGAGGCAACTTTAAAGGGCGAATGGCTTTCAAATGGGGTGAAATAGGCCCACTTTGGGAGGCCGCAGCTCCTCCAAATCAGGTCCGAGAAGCACAATTCTGGTATATTTTGAAAGGGCGGATCTCTGGCTTTAAAACGCTTCTCTCGGATTTTCGATTGGGCGCATAGTACCGGAGCAGACAGTACCGGCGCGCACCTACCCGCCACGCCGGGGCCTTTGGGCCTACAGGGTTGATCGACCCCTCGTTGGAAAGCTCTAGATCTCTACTTTTCAAGGAAACCGGAATCCAGTCGATCGGATGTAAGGAGGCGGAGCTACGTCTCCCGGAAGAGAGGCAACTTTAAAGGGCGAATGGCTTTCAAATGGGGTGAAATAGGCCCACTTTGGGAGGCCGCAGCTCCTCCAAATCAGGTCCGAGAAGCACAATTCTGGTATATTTTGAAAGGGCGGATCTCTGGCTTTAAAATGCTTCTCTCGGATTTTCGATTGGGCGCATAGTACAGGAGCAGACAGTACCGGCGCGCACCTACCCGCCACGCCGGGGCCTTTGGGCCTACAGGGTTGATCGACCCCTCGTTGGAAAGCTCTAGATCTCTACTTTTCAAGGAAACCGGAATCCGGTCGATCGGATGTAAGGAGGCGGAGCTACTTCTCCCGGAAGAGAGGCAACTTTAAAGGGCGAATGGCTTTCAAATGGGGTGAAATAGGCCCACTTTAGGAGGCCGCAGCTCCTCCAAATCAGGTCCGAGAAGCACAATTCTGGTATATTTTGAAAGGGCGGATCTCTGGCTTTAAAACGCTTCTCTCGGATTTTCGATTGGGCTCATAGTATTGGAGCAGACAGTACCGGCGCGCACCTACCCGCCACGCCGGGGCCTTTGGGCCTACAGGGTTGATCGACCCCTCGTTGGAAAGCTCTAGATCTCTACTTTTCAAGGAAACCGGAATCCAGTCGATCGGATGTAAGGAGGCGGAGCTACGTCTCCCGGAAGAGAGGCAACTTTAAAGGGCGAATGGCTTTCAAATGGGGTGAAATAGGCCCACTTTGGGAGGGCTTCTCTCGGATTTTCGATTGGGCTCATAGTATTGGAGCAGACAGTACCGGCGCGCACCTACCCGCCACGCCGGGGCCTTTGGGCCTACAGGGTTGATCGACCCCTCGTTGGAAAGCTCTAGATCTCTACTTTTCAAGGAAACTGGAATCCAGTCGATCGGATGTAAGTAGGCGGAGCTACGTCTCCCGGAAGAGAGGCAACTTTAAAGGGCGAATGGCTTTCAAATGGGGTGAAATAGGCCCACTTTGGGAGGCCGCAGCTCCTCCAAATCAGGTCCGAGAAGCACAATTCTGGTATATTTTGAAAGGGCGGATCTCTGGCTTTAAAATGCTTCTCTCGGATTTTCGATTGGGCGCATAGTACCGGAGCAGACAGTACCGGCGCGCACCTACCCGCCACGCCGGGGCCTTTGGGCCTACAGGGTTGATCGACCCCTCGTTGGAAAGCTCTAGATCTCTACTTTTCAAGGAAACCGGAATCCGGTCGATCGGATGTAAGGAGGCGGAGCTACTTCTCCCGGAAGAGAGGCAACTTTAAAGGGCGAATGGCTTTCAAATGGGGTGAAATAGGCCCACTTTGGGAGGCCGCAGCTCCTCCAAATCAGGTCCGAGAAGCACAATTCTGGTATATTTTGAAAGGGCGGATCTCTGGCTTTAAAACGCTTCTCTCGGATTTTCGATTGGGCGCATAGTACCGGAGCAGACAGTACCGGCGCGCACCTACCCGCCACGCCGGGGCCTTTGGGCCTACAGGGTTGATCGACCCCTCGTTGGAAAGCTCTAGATCTCTACTTTTCAAGGAAACCGGAATCCGGTCGATCGGATGTAAGGAGGCGGAGCTACTTCTCCCGGAAGAGAGGCAACTTTAAAGGGCGAATGGCTTTCAAATGGGGTGAAATAGGCCCACTTTGGGAGGCCGCAGCTCCTCCAAATCAGGTCCGAGAAGCACAATTCTGGTATATTTTGAAAGGGCGGATCTCTGGCTTTAAAACGCTTCTCTCGGATTTTCGATTGGGCGCATAGTACCGGAGCAGACAGTACCGGCGCGCACCTACCCGCCACGCCGGGGCCTTTGGGCCTACAGGGTTGATCGACCCCTCGTTGGAAAGCTCTAGATCTCTACTTTTCAAGGAAACCGGAATCCGGTCGATCGGATGTAAGGAGGCGGAGCTACTTCTCCCGGAAGAGAGGCAACTTTAAAGGGCGAATGGCTTTCAAATGGGGTGAAATAGGCCCACTTTGGGAGGCCGCAGCTCCTCCAAATCAGGTCCGAGAAGCACAATTCTGGTATATTTTGAAAGGGCGGATCTCTGGCTTTAAAACGCTTCTCTCGGATTTTCGATTGGGCGCATAGTACCGGAGCAGACAGTACCGGCGCGCACCTACCCGCCACGCCGGGGCCTTTGGGCCTACAAGGGTTGATCGACCCCTCGTTGGAAAGCTCTAGATCTCTACTTTTCAAGGAAACCGGAATCCGGTCGATCGGAATGTAAGGAGGCGGAGCTACTTCTCCCGGAAGAGAGGCAACTTTAAAGGGCGGAATGGCTTTCAAATGGGGTGAAATAGGCCCACTTTGGGAGGCCGCAGCTTCTCCAAATCAGGTCCGAGAAGCACAATTCTGGTATATTTTGAAAGGGCGGATCTCCTGGCTTTAAAACGCTTCTCTCGGATTTTCGATTGGGCGCATAGTACTGGAGCAGACAGTACCGGCGCGCCACCTACCCGCCACGCCGGGGCCTTTGGGCCTACAGGGTTGATCGACCCCTCGTTGGAAAGCTCTAGATCTCTACTTTTCAAGGAAACCGGAATCCAGTCGATCGGACGTAAGGAGGCGGAGCTACGTCTCCCGGAAGAGAGGCAACTTTAAAGGGCGAATGGCTTTCAAATGGGGTGAAATAGGCCCACTTTGGGAGGCCGCAGCTCCTCCAAATCAGGTCGAGAAGCCACAATTCTGGTATATTTGAAAGGGCGGATCTCTGGCTTTAAAACGCTTCTCTCGGATTTTCGATTGGGCGCATAGTACGGAGCAGACAGTACCGGCGCGCACCTACCCGCCACGCCGGGGCCTTTGGGCCTACAGGGTTGATCGACCCCTCGTTGGAAAGCTCTAGATCTCTACTTTTCAAGGAAACCGGAATCCAGTCGATCGGATGTAAGGAGGCGGAGCTACGTCTCCCGGAAGAGAGGCAACTTTAAAGGGCGAATGGCTGTCAAATGGTGTGAAATAGTCCCACTTTGGGAGGCCGCAGCTCTCCAAATCAGGTCCGAGAAGCACAATTCTGGTATATTTTGAAAGGGCGGATCTCTGGCTTTAAAATGCTTCTCTCGGATTTTCGATTGGGCGCATAGTACAGGAGCAGACAGTACCGGCGCGCACCTACCCGCCAGGCCGGGGCCCTTTGGGCCTACAGGGTTGATCGACCCCTCGTTGGAAAGCTCTAGATCTCTACTTTTCAAGGAAACCGGAATCCGGTCGATCGGATGTAAGGAGGCGGAGCTACTTCTCCCGGAAGAGAGGCAACTTTAAAGGGCGAATGGCTTTCAAATGGGGTGAAATAGGCCCACTTTGGGAGGCCGCAGCTCCTCCAAATCAGGTCCGAGAAGCACAATTCTGGTATATTATGAAAGGGCGGATCTCTGGCTTTAAAACGATTCTCTCGGATTTTCGATTGGGCAGCATAGTACCGGAGCAGACAGTACCGGTGCGCACCTACCCGCCACGCCGGGGGCCTTTGGGCCCTACAGGGTTGATCGACCCTCGATGGAAAGCTCTAGATCTCTACTTTTCAAGGAAACCAGAATCCAGTCGATCGGATGTAAGGAGGCGGAGCTACGTCTCCCGGAAGAGAGGCAACTTTAAAGGGCGAATGGCTTTCAAATGCGGGTGAAATAGGCCCACTTTGGAGGCCGCAGCTCCTCCAAATCAGGTCCGAGAAGCACAATTCTGGTATATTTTGAAAGGCGGATCTCTGGCTTTAAAATGCTTCTCTCGGATTTTCGATTGGGCGCATAGTACCGGAGCAGACAGTACCGGCGCGCACCTACCCGCCACGCCGGGGCCTTTGGGCCTACAGGGTTGATCGACCCCTCGTTGGAAAGCTCTAGATCTCTACTTTTCAAGGAAACCGGAATCCGGTCGATCGGATGTAAGGAGGCGGAGCTACTTCTCCCGGAAGAGAGGCAACTTTAAAGGGCGAATGGCTTTCAAATGGGGTGAAATAGGCCCACTTCTGGGAGGCCGCAGCTCCTCCAAATCAGGTCCGAGAAGCACAATTCTGGTATATTTTGAAAGAGCGGATCTCTGGCTTTAAAACGCTTCTCTCGGATTTTCGATTGGCGCATAGTACCTGGAGCAGACAGTACCGGCGCGCACCTACCCGCCACGCCGGGGCCTTTGGGCCTACAGGGTTGATCGACCCCTCGTTGGAAAGCTCTAGATCTCTACTTTCAAGGAAACCGGAATCCCAGTCGATCGGACGTAAGGAAGCGGAGCTACGTCTCCCGGAAGAGAGGCAACTTTAAAGGGCGAATGGCTTTCAAATGGGGTGAAATAGGCCCACTTTGGGAGGCCGCAGCTCCTCAAATCAGGTCCGAGAAGCACAATTCTGGTATATTTTGAAAGGGCGGATCTCTGGCTTTAAAACGCTTCTCTCGGATTTTCGATTGGGCGCATAGTACCGGAGCAGACAGTACCGGCGCGCACCCTACCCGCCACGCCGGGGCCTTTGGGCCTACAGGGTTGATCGACCCCTCGTTGGAAAGCTCTAGATCTCTACTTTTCAAGGAAACCGGAATCCAGTCGATCGGATGTAAGGAGCGGAGCTACGTCTCCCGGAAGAGAGCAACTTTAAAGGGCGAATGGCTTTCAAATGGGGTGAAATAGGCCCCACTTTGGGAGGCCGCAGCTCCTCCAAATCAGGTCCGAGAAGCAACAATTCTGGTATATTTTGAAAGGGCGGATCTCTGGCTTTAAAATGCTTCTCTCGGATTTTCGATTGGGCGCATAGTACAGGAGCAGACAGTACCGGCGCGCACTACCCGCCACGCCGGGGCCTTTGGGCCTACAGGGTTGATCGACCCCTCGTTGGAAAGCTCTAGATCTCTACTTTTCAAGGAAACCGAATCCGGTCGATCGGATGTAAGGAGGCGGAGCTACTTCTCCCGGAAGAGAGGCAACTTTAAAGGGCGAATGGCTTTCAAATGGGGTGAAATAGGCCCACTTTGGGAGGCCGCAGCTCCTCCCAAATCAGGTCCGAGAAGCACAATTCTGGTATATTTTGAAAGGGCGGATCTCTGGCTTTAAAACGCTTCTCTCGGATTTTCGATTGGGCGCATAGTACCGGAGCAGACAGTACCGGCGCGCACCTACCCGCCACGCCGGGGCCTTTGGGCCTACAGGGTTGATCGACCCCTCGATGGAAAGCTCTAGATCTCTACTTTTCAAGGAAACCAGAATCCAGTCGATCGGATGTAAGGAGGCGGAGCTACGTCTCCCGGAAGAGAGGCAACTTTAAAGGGCGAATGGCTTTCAAATGGGGTGAAATAGGCCCACTTTGGGAGGCCGCAGCTCCTCCAAATCAGGTCCCGAGAAGCACAATTCTGGTATATTTTGAAAGGCGGATCTCTGGCTTTAAAATGCTTCTCTCGGATTTTCGATTGGGCGCATAGTACCGGAGCAGACAGTACCGGCGCGCACCTACCCGCCACGCCGGGGCCTTTGGGCCTACAGGGTTGATCGACCCCTCGTTGGAAAGCTCTAGATCTCTACTTTTCAAGGAAACCGGAATCCGGTCGATCGGATGTAAGGAGGCGGAGCTACTTCTCCGGAAGAGAGGCAACTTTAAAGGGCGAATGGCTTTCAAATGGGGTGAAATAGGCCCACTTTGGGAGGCCGCAGCTCCTCCAAATCAGGTCCGAGAAGCACAATTCTGGTATATTTTGAAAGGGCGGATCTCTGGCTTTAAAACGCTTCTCTCGGATTTTCGATTGGGCGCATAGTACTGGAGCAGACAGTACCGGCGCGCACCTACCCGCCACGCCGGGGCCTTTGGGCCTACAGGTTGATCGACCCCTCGTTGGAAAGCTCTAGATCTCTACTTTTCAAGGAAACCGGAATCCAGTCGATCGGACGTAAGGAAGCGGAGCTACGTCTCCCGGAAGAGAGGCAACTTTAAAGGGCGAATGGCTTTCAAATGGGGTGAAATAGGCCCACTTTGGGAGGCCGCAGCTCCTCCAAATCAGGTCCGAGAAGCACAATTCTGGTATATTTTGAAAAGGGCGGATCTCTGGCTTTAAAACGCTTCTCCTCGGATTTTCGATTAGGGCGCATAGTACCGGAGCAGACAGTACCGGCGCGCACCTACCCGCCACGCCGGGGCCTTTGGGCCCTACAGGGTGATCGACCCCTCGTTGGAAAGCTCTAGATCTCTACTTTTCAAGGAAACCGGAATCCAGTCGATCGGATGTAAGGAGGCGGAGCTACGTCTCCCGGAAGAGAGGCAACTTTAAAGGGCGAATGGCTTATCAAATGGGGTGAAATAGGCCACTTTGGAGGCCGCAGCTCCTCCAAATCAGGTCCCGAGAAGCACAATTCTGGTATATTTTGAAAGGGCGGATCTCTGGCTTTAAAATGCTTCTCTCGGATTTTCGATTGGGCGCATAGTACAGGAGCAGACAGTACCGGCGCGCACCTACCCCGCCACGCCGGGGCCTTTGGGCCTACAGGGTTGATCGACCCCTCGTTGGAAAGCTCTAGATCTCTACTTTTCAAGGAAACGGAATCCGGTCGATCGGATGTAAGGAGGCGGAGCTACTTCTCCCGGAAGAGAGGCAACTTTAAAGGGCGAATGGCTTTCAAATGGGGTGAAATAGGCCCACTTTAGGAGGCCGCAGCTCCTCCAAATCAGGTCCCGAGAAGCACAATTCTGGTATATTTTGAAAGGGCGGATCTCTGGCTTTAAAACGCTTCTCTCGGATTTTCGATTGGCTCATAGTATTGGAGCAGACAGTACCGGCGCGCACCTACCCGCCACGCCGGGGCCTTTGGGCCTACAGGGTTGATCGACCCCTCGTTGGAAAGCTCTAGATCTCTACTTTCAAGGAAACCGGAATCCAGTCGATCGGATGTAAGGAGGCGGAGCTACGTCTCCCGAAGAGAGGCAACTTTAAAGGGCGAATGGCTTTCAAATGGGGTGAAATAGGCCCACTTTGGGAGGGCTTCTCTCGGATTTTCGATTGGGCTCATAGTATTGGAGCAGACAGTACCGGCGCGCACCTACCCGCCACGCCGGGGCCTTTGGGCCTACAGGGTGATCGACCCCTCGTTGGAAAGCTCTAGATCTCTACTTTTCAAGGAAACTGGAATCCAGTCGATCGGATGTAAGTAGGCGGAGCTACGTCTCCCGGAAGAGAGGCAACTTTAAAGGGCGAATGGCTTTCAAATGGGTGAAATAGGCCCACTTTGGGAGGCCGCAGCTCCTCCAAATCAGGTCCGAGAAGCACAATTCTGGTATATTTTGAAAGGGCGGATCTCTGGCTTTAAAATGCTTCTCTCGGATTTTCGATTGGGCGCATAGTACCGGAGCAGACAGTACCGGCGCGCACCTACCCCGCCCACGCCGGGGCCTTTGGGCCTACAGGGTTGATCGACCCCTCGTTGGAAAGCTCTAGATCTCTACTTTTCAAGGAAACCGGAATCCGGTCGATCGGATGTAAGGAGGCGGAGCTACTTCTCCGGAAGAGAGGCAACTTTAAAGGGCGAATGGCTTTCAAATGGGGTGAAATAGGCCCACTTTGGGAGGCCGCAGCTCCTCCAAATCAGGTCCGAGAAGCACAATTCTGGTATATTTTGAAAGGCGGATCTCTGGCTTTAAAACGCTTCTCTCGGATTTTCGATTGGGCGCATAGTACCGGAGCAGACAGTACCGGCGCGCACCTACCCGCCACGCCGGGGCCTTTGGGCCTACAGGGTTGATCGACCCCTCGTTGGAAAGCTCTAGATCTCTACTTTTCAAGGAAACCGGAATCCGGTCGATCGGATGTAAGGAGGCGGAGCTACTTCTCCCGGAAGAGAGGCAACTTTAAAGGGCGAATGGCTTTCAAATGGGGTGAAAGCCATTCGCCCTTTAAAGTTGCCTCTCTTCCGGGAGAAGTAGCTCCGCCTCCTTACATCCGATCGACCGGATTCCGGTTTCCTTGAAAGTAGAGATCTAGAGCTTTCCAACGACGGGGTCGATCAACCCTGTAGGCCCAAAGGCCCCGGCGTGGCGGGTAGCGTGCGCGCCGGTACTGTCTGCTCCGGTACTATGCGCCCAATCGAAAATCCGAGAGAAGACGTTTTAAAGCAGAGATCCGCCCTTTCAAAATATACCAGAATTGTGCTTCTCGGACCTGATTTGGAGGAGCTGCGGCCTCCCAAAGTGGGCCTATTTCACCCCATTTGAAAGCCATTCGCCCTTTAAGTTGCCCTCTCTTCCGGGAGAAGTAGCTCGCCTCCCTTACATCCGATCGACCGGATTCCGGTTCCTTGAAAAGTAGAGATCTAGAGCTTTTCCAACGAAAGGGGTCGATCAACCCTGTAGGCCCAAAGGCCCCCGGCGTGGCGGGTAGGTGCGCGCCGGTACTGTCTGCTCCGGTACTATGCGCCCAATCGAAAATCCGAGAGAAGCATTTTAAAGCCAGAGATCCGCCCTTTCAAAATATACCAGAATTGTGCTTCTCGGACCTGATTTGGAGGAGCTGCGGCCTCCCAAAGTGGGGCCTATTTCACCCCATTTGAAAGCCATTCGCCCCTTTAAAGTTGCCTCTCTTCCGGGAGACGTAGCTCCGCCTACTTACATCCGATCGACTGGATTCCAGTTTCCTTGAAAAGTAGAGATCTAGAGCTTTCCAACGAGGGGTCGATCAACCCTGTAGGCCCAAAGGCCCCGGCGTGGCGGGTAGGTGCGCGCCGGTACTGTCTGCTCCAATACTATGAGCCAATCGAAAATCCGAGAGAAGCCCTCCCAAAGTGGGCCTATTTCACCCCATTTGAAAGCCATTCGCCCTTTAAAGTTGCCTCTCTTCCGGGAGACGTAGCTCCGCCTCCTTACATCCGATCGACTGGATTCCGGTTTCCTTGAAAAGTAGAGATCTAGAGCTTTCCAACGACGGGGTCGATCAACCCTGTAGGCCCAAAGGCCCCGGCGTGGCGGGTAGGTGCGCGCCTGGTACTGTCTGCTCCAATACTATGAGCCCAATCGAAATCCGAGAGAAGCGTTTTAAGCCAGAGATCCGCCCTTTCAAAATATACCAGAATTGTGCTTCTCGGACCTGATTTGGAGGAGCTGCGGCCTCCTAAAGTGGGCCTATTTCACCCCATTTGAAAGCCATTCGCCCTTTAAAGTTGCCTCTCTTCCGGGAGAAGTAGCTCCGCCTCCTTACATCCGATCGACCGGATTCCGGTTTCCTTGAAAAGTAGAGATCTAGAGCTTTCCAACGAAGGGGTCGATCAACCCCTGTAGCCCAAAGGCCCCGGCGTGGCGGGTAGGTGCGCGCCGGTACTGTCTGCTCCTGTACTATGCGCCCAATCGAAAATCCGAGAGAAGGCATTTTAAAGCCAGAGATCCCGCCCTTTCAAAATATACCAGAATTGTGCTTCTCGGACCTGATTTGGAGGAGCTGCGGCCTCCCAAAGTGGGCCTATTTCACCCCATTTGAAAGCCATTCGCCCTTTAAAGTTGCCTCTCTTCCGGGAGACGTAGCTCCGCCTCCTTACATCCGATCGACTGGATTCCGGTTTCTTGAAAAGTAGAGATCTAGAGCTTTCCAACGACGGGGTCGATCAACCCTGTAGGCCCAAAGGCCCCGGCGTGGCGGGTAGGTGCGCGCCGGTACTGTCTGCTCCGGTACTATGCGCCCAATCGGAAAATCCGAGAGAAGCGTTTTAAAGCCAGAGATCCGCCCTTTCAAAATATACCAGAATTGTGCTTCTCGGACCTGATTTGGAGGAGCTGCGGCCTCCCAAAGTGGGCCTATTTCACCCCATTTGAAAGCCATTCGCCCCTTTAAAGTTGCCTCTCTTCCGGGAGACGTAGCTCCGCTTCCTTACGTCCGATCGACTGGATTCCGGTTTCCTTGAAAAGTAGAGATCTAGAGCTTTTCCAACGACGGGTCGATCAACCCTGTAGGCCAAAGGCCCCGGCGTGGCGGGTAGGTGCGCGCCGGTACTGTCTGCTCCAGTACTATGCGCCCCAATCGAAAATCCGAGAGAAGCGTTTTAAAGCCAGAGATCCGCCCTTTCAAAATATACCAGAATTGTGCTTCTCGGACCTGATTTGGAGGAGCTGCGGCCTCCCAAAGTGGGCCTATTTCACCCATTTGAAAGCCATTCGCCCTTTAAAGTTGCCTCTCTTCCGGGAGAAGTAGCTCCGCCTCCTTACATCGATCGACCGGATTCCGGTTTCCTTGAAAAGTAGAGATCTAGAGCTTTCCAACGAGGGGTCGATCAACCCTGTAGGCCACAAAGGCCCCGGCGTGGCGGGTAGGTGCGCGCCGGTACTGTCTGCTCCGGGTACTATGCGCCCAATCGAAAATCCGAGAGAAGCATTTTAAAGCCAGAGATCCGCCCTTTCAAAATATACCAGAATTGTGCTTCTCGGACCTGATTTGGAGGAGCTGCGGCCTCCCAAAGTGGGCCCTATTTCACCCCATTTGAAAGCCATTCGCCCTTTAAAGTTGCCTCTCTTCCGGGAGACGTAGCTCCGCCTCCTTACATCCGATCGACTGGATTCTGGTTTCCTTGAAAGTAGAGATCTAGAGCTTTCCATCGAGGGGGTCGATCAACCCTGTAGGCCAAAGGCCCCGGCGTGGCGGGGTAGGTGCGCGCCCGGTACTGTCTGCTCCAGGTACTATGCGCCCAATCGAAAATCCGAGAGAAGCGTTTTAAGCCAGAGATCCGCCCTTTCAAAATATACCAGAATTGTGCTTCTCGGACCTGATTTGGAGGAGCTGCGGCCTCCCAAAGTGGGCCTATTTCACCCCATTTGAAAGCCATTCGCCCTTTAAAGTTGCCCTCTCTTCCGGGAGAAGTAGCTCCGCCTCCTTACATCCGATCGACCGGATTCCGGTTTCCTTGAAAAGTAGAGATCTAGAGCTTTCCAACGAAGGGGTCGATCAACCCTGTAGGCCCAAACGGCCCCGGCGTGGCGGGTAGAGTGCGCGCCGGTACTGTCTGCTCCTGTACTATGCGCCCAATCGAAAATCCGAGAGAAGCATTTTAAAGCCAGAGATCCGCCCTTTCAAAATATACCAGAATTGTGCTTCTCGGACCTGATTTGGAGGAGCTGCGGCCTCCACAAAGTGGGCCTATTTCACCCCATTTGAAAGCCATTCGCCCTTTAAAGTTGCCTCTCTTCCGGGAGACGTAGCCTCCCCGCCTCCCTTACATCCGATCGACTGGATTCCGGTTTCCTTGAAAAGTAGAGATCTAGAGCTTTCCAACGAGGGGTCGATCAACCCTGTAGGCCCAAAGGCCCCGGCGTGGCGGGTAGGTGCGCGCCTGGTACTGTCTGCTCCTGGTACTATGCGCCAATCGAAAATCCGAGAGAAGCGTTTTAAAGCCAGAGATCCGCCCTTTCAAAAATATACCAGAATTGTGCTTCTCGGACCTGATTTGGAGGAGCTGCGGCCTCCCAAAGTGGGCCTATTTTCACCCCATTTGAAAGCCATTCGCCCTTTAAAGTTGCCTCTCTTCCGGGAGACGTAGCTCCGCTTCCTTACGTACCCGCATCGACTGGATTCCGGTTTCCTTGAAAAGTAGAGATCTAGAGCTTTCAACGACGGGGTCGATCAACCCCTGTAGGCCCCAAAGGCCCCGGCGTGGCGGGTAGGTGCGCGCCGGTACTGTCTGCTCCAGTACTATGCGCCCAATCGAAAATCCGAGAGAAGCGTTTTAAAGCCAGAGATCCGCTCTTTCAAAATATACCAGAATTGTGCTTCTCGGACCTGATTTGGAGGAGCTGCGGCCTCCCAAAGTGGGCCTATTTCACCCCATTTGAAAGCCATTCGCCCTTTAAAGTTGCCTCTCTTCCGGGAGAAGTAGCTCCGCCTCCTTACATCCGATCGACCGGATTCCGGTTTCCTTGAAAAGTAGAGATCTAGAGCTTTCCAACGAAGGGGTCGATCAACCCTGTAGGCCCAAAGGCCCCCGGCGTGGCGGGTAGGTGCGCGCCAGGTACTGTCCTGCTCCGGTACTATGCGCCCCAATCGAAAATCCGAGAGAAGCATTTTAAAGCCAGAGATCCGCCCTTTCAAAATATACCAGAATTGTGCTTCTCGGACCTGATTTGGAGGAGCTGCGGCCTCCCAAAGTGGGGCCTATTTCACCCCATTTGAAAGCCATTCGCCCTTTAAAGTTGCCTCTCTTCCGGGAGACGTAGCTCCGCCTCCCTTACATCCGATCGAACTGGATTCTGGTTTCCTTGAAAAGTAGAGATCTAGAGCTTTCATCGAAGGGGTCGATCAACCCCTGTAGGCCCAAAGGCCCCGGCGTGGCGGGTAGGTGCGCACCGGTACTGTCTGCTCCGGTACTATGCGCCCAATCGAAATCCGAGAGAATCGTTTTAAAGCCAGAGATCCGCCCTTTCATAATATACCAGAATTGTGCTTCTCGGACCTGATTTGGAGGAGCTGCGGCCTCCCAAAGTGGGCCTATTTCACCCCATTTGAAAGCCATTCGCCCTTTAAAGTTGCCTCTCTTCCGGGAGAAGTAGCTCCGCCTCCTTACATCCGATCGACCGGATTCCGGTTTCCTTGAAAAGTAGAGATCTAGAGCTTTCCAACGAGGGGTCGATCAAACCCTGTAGGCCCAAAGGCCCCGGCCTGGCGGGTAGGTGCGCGCCCGGTACTGTCTGCTCCTGTACTATGCGCCCAATCGAAAATCCGAGAGAAGCATTTTAAAGCCAGAGATCCGCCCTTTCAAAATATACAGAATTGTGCTTCTCGGACCTGATTTGGAGGAGCTGCGGCCTCCCAAAGTGGGACTATTTCACACCATTTGACAGCCATTCGCCCTTTAAAGTTGCCTCTCTTCCGGGAGACGTAGCTCCGCCTCCTTACATCCCGATCGACTGGGATTCCGGTTCCTTGAAAAGTAGAGATCTAGAGCTTTCCAACGAGGGGTCGATCAACCCTGTAGGCCCCAAAGGCCCCGGCGTGGCGGGTAGGTGCGCGCCCGGTACTGTCTGCTCCGGTACTATGCGCCCAATCGAAAATCCGAGAGAAGCGTTTTAAAGCCAGAGATCCGCCCTTTCAAAATATACCAGAATTGTGCTTCTCGGACCTGATTTGGAGGAGCTGCGGCCTCCCAAAGTGGGCCTATTTCACCCCATTTGAAAGCCATTCGCCTTTAAAGTTGCCTCTCTTCCGGGAGACGTAGCTCCGCCTCCTTACGTACCCGATCGACTGGATTCCGGTTTCCTTGAAAAGTAGAGATCTAGAGCTTTCCAACGAGGGGTCGATCAACCCTGTAGGCCCAAAGGCCCCCGGCGTGGCGGGGTAGGTTGCGCGCCGGTACTGTCTGCTCCAGTACTATGCGCCCAATCGAAAATCCGAGAGAAGCGTTTTAAAGCCAGAAGATCCGCCCTTTCAAATATACCAGAATTGTGCTTCTCGGACCTGATTTGGAGAAGCTGCGGCCTCCCAAAGTGGGCCTATTTCACCCCATTTGAAAGCCATTCGCCCTTTAAAGTTGCCCTCTCTTCCGGGAGAAGTAGCTCCGCCTCCTTACATCCGATCGACCGGATTCCGGTTTCCTTGAAAAGTAGAGATCTAGAGCTTTCCAACGAGGGGTTCGATCAACCCTGTAGGCCAAAGGCCCGGCGTGGCGGGTAGGTGCGCGCCCGGTACTGTCTGCTCCGGTACTATGCGCCAATCGAAAATCCGAGAGAAGCGTTTTAAAGCCAGAGATCCGCCCTTTCAAAATATACCAGAATTGTGCTTCTCGGACCTGATTTGGAGGAGCTGCGGCCTCCCAAAGTGGGCCTATTTCACCCCATTGAAAGCCATTCGCCCTTTAAAGTTGCCTCTCTTCCGGGAGAAGTAGCTCCGCCTCCTTACATCCGATCGACCGGATTCCGGTTTCCTTGAAAAGTAGAGATCTAGAGCTTTCCAACGAGGGGTCGATCAACCCTGTAGGCCCAAAGGCCCCGGCGTGGCGGGTAGGTGCGCGCCGGTACTGTCTGCTCCGAGGTACTATGCGCCCAATCGAAAATCGGAGAGAAGCGTTTTAAAGCCAGAGATCCGCCCTTTCAAATATACCAGAATTGTGCTTCTCGGACCTGATTTGGAGGAGCTGCGGCCTCCCAAAGTGGGCCTATTTCACCCCATTTGAAAGCCATTCGCCCTTTAAGTTGCCTCTCTTCCGGGAGAAGTAGCTCCGCCTCCTTACATCCGATCGACCGGATTCCGGTTTCCTTGAAAAGTAGAGATCTAGAGCTTTCCAACGAGGGGTCGATCAACCTGTAGGCCCCAAAGGCCCCGGCGTGGCGGGTAGGTGCGCGCCGGTACTGTCTGCTCCGGTACTATGCGCCCAATCGAAAATCCGAGAGAAGCGTTTTTAAAGCCAGAGATCCGCCCTTTCAAATATACCAGAATTGTGCTTCTCGGACCTGATTTGGAGGAGCTGCGGCCTCCCAAAGTGGGCCTATTTCACCCATTTGAAAGCCATTCGCCCTTTAAGTTGCCTCTCTTCCGGGAGAAGTAGCTCCGCCCTCCTTACATCCGATCGACCGGATTCCGGTTTTCCTTGAAAAGTAGAGATCTAGAGCTTTCCAACGAAGGGGTCGATCAACCCTGTAGGCCCAAAGGCCCCGGCGTGGCGGGTAGGTGCGCGCCAGGTACTGTCTGCTCCGGTACTATGCGCCCAATCGAAAATCCGAGAGAAGCATTTTAAAGCCCAGAGATCCGCCCCTTTCAAAATATACCAGAATTGTGCTTCTCGGACCTGATTTGGAGGAGCTGCGGCTCCCAAAGTGGGCCTATATCACCCCATTTGAAAGCCCATTCGCCCTTTTAAGTTGCCTCTCTTCCGGGAGACGTAGCTCCGCCTACTTACATCCGATCGACTGGATTCCAGTTTCCTTGAAAGTAGAGATCTAGAGCTTTCCAACGATGGGGTCGATCAACCACTGTAGGCCAAAGGCCCCGGCGTGGCGGGTAGGGTTGCGCGCCGGTACTGTCTGCTCCAATACTATGAGCCCCAATCGAAAATCCGAGAGAAGCCCATCCAAAGTGGGCCTATTTCACCCCATTTGAAAGCCATTCGCCCTTTAAAGTTGCCCTCTCTTCCGGGAGACGTAGCTCCGCCTCCCTTACATCCGATCGACTGGATTCCGGTTTCCTTGAAAAGTAGAGATCTAGAGCTTTCCAACGAGGGGTCGATCAACCCTGTAGGCCCAAAGGCCCCGGCGTGGCGGGTAGGTGCGCGCCCGGGTACTGTCTGCTCCAATACTATGAGCCCCAATCGAAAATCCGAGAGAAGCGTTTTAAAGCCAGAGATCCGCCCCTTTCAAAATATACCCAGAATTGTGCTTCTCGGACCCTGATTTGGAGGAGCTGCGGCCTCCTAAAGTGGGCCTATTTCACCCCATTTGAAAGCCATTCGCCCTTTAAAGTTGCCTCTCTTCCGGGAGAAGTAGCTCCGCCTCCTTACATACCGATCGACGGATTCCGGTTTCCTTGAAAAGTAGAGATCTAGAGCTTTCCAACGATGGGGTCGATCAACCCTGTAGGCCCAAAGGCCCCGGCGTTGGCGGGTAGGTGCGCGCCAGGTACTGTCTGCTCCTGTACTATGCGCCCAATCGAAAATCCGAGAGAAGCATTTTAAAGCCAGAGATCCGCCCTTTCAAAATATACCAGAATTGTGCTTCTCGGACCTGATTTGGAGGAGCCTGCGGCCCTCCCAAAGTGGGCCCTATTTCACCCCCATTTGAAAGCCATTCGCCCCTTTTAAAGTTGCCTCTCTTCCGGGAGACGTAGCTCCGCCTCCTTACATCCGATCGACTGGATTCCGGTTTCCTTGAAAAGTAGAGATCTAGAGCTTTCCAACGACGGGGTCGATCAACCCTGTAGGCCCAAAGGCCCCGGCGTGGCGGGTAGGTGCGCGCCGGTACTGTCTGCTCCGGTACTATGCGCCCAATCGAAAATCCTGAGAGAAGCGTTTTAAAGCCAGAGATCCGCCCTTTCAAAATATACCAGAATTGTGCTTCTCGGACCTGATTTGGAGGAGCTGCGGGCCTCCCAAAGTGGGCCTATTTCACCCCATTTGAAAGCCCATTCGCCCTTTAAAGTTGCCCTCTCTTCCGGGAGACGTAGCTCCGCTTCCTTACGTCCGATCGAGTGGATTCCGGTTTCCTTGAAAAGTAGAGATCTAGAGCTTTCCAACGAGGGGTCGATCAACCCTGTAGGCCAAAAGGCCCCGGCGTGGCGGGTAGGTGCGCGCCGGGTACTGTCTGCTCCAAGTACTATGCCGCCCAATCGAAAATCCGAGAGAAGCGTTTTAAAGCCCAGAGATCCGCCCTTTCAAAATATACCAGAATTGTGCTTCTCGGACCTGATTTGGAGGAGCTGCGGCCTCCCAAAGTGGGCCTATTTCACCCCATTTGAAAGCCATTCGCCCTTTAAAGTTGCCTCTCTTCCGGGAGAAGTAGCTCCGCCTCCTTACATCCGATCGACCGGATTCCGGTTTCCTTGAAAAGTAGAGATCTAGAGCTTTCCAACGAGGGGTCGATCAACCCTGTAGGCCCAAAGGCCCCGGCGTGGCGGGTAGGTGCGCGCCGGTACTGTCTGCTCCGGTACTATGCGCCCAATCGAAAATCCGAGAGAAGCATTTAAAGCCAGAGATCCGCCCTTTCAAAATATACCAGAATTGTGCTTCTCGGACCTGATTTGGAGGAGCTGCGGCCTCCCAAAGTGGGCCTATTTCACCCCATTTGAAAGCCATTCGCCCTTTAAAGTTGCCTCTCTTCCGGGAGACGTAGCTCCGCCTCCTCCTTACATCCCGATCGACTGGATTCTGGTTTCCTTGAAAAGTAGAGATCTAGAGCTTTCCATCGAGGGGTCGATCAACCCTGTAGGCCCAAAGCCCCGGCGTGGCGGGTAGGTGCGCGCCGGTACTGTCTGCTCCGGTACTATGCGCCCAATCGAAAATCCGAGAGAAGCGTTTTAAAGCCAGAGATCCGCCCCTTTCAAAATATACCAGAATTGTGCTTCTCGGACCTGATTTGGAGGAGCTGCGGCCTCCCAAAGTGGGCCTATTTCACCCCATTTGAAAGCCATTCGCCCTTTAAAGTTGCCTCTCTTCCGGGAGAAGTAGCTCCGCCTCCTTACATCCGATCGACCGGATTCCGGTTTCCTTGAAAAGTAGAGATCTAGAGCTTTCCAACGAAGGGGTTCGATCAACCCTGTAGGCCCAAAGGCCCCGGCGTGGCGGGTAGGTGCGCGCCCGGTACTGTCTGCTCCTGTTACTATGCGCCCAATCGAAAATCCGAGAGAAGCATTTTAAAGCCAGAGATCCGCCCTTTCAAAATATACCAGAATTGTGCTTCTCGGACCCTGATTTGGAGGAGCTGCGGCCTCCCAAAGTGGGCCTATTTCACCCCATTGAAAGCCATTCGCCCTTTAAAGTTGCCTCTCTTCCGGGAGACGTAGCTCCGCCTCCTTACATCCGATCGACTGGATTCCGGTTTCCTTGAAAAGTAGAGATCTAGAGCTTTCCAACGAGGGGTCGATCAACCCTGTAGGCCCAAAGGCCCCGGCGTGGCGGGTAGGTGCGCGCCGGTACTGTCTGCTCCGGTACTATGCGCCCAATCGAAAATCCGAGAGAAGCGTTTTAAAGCCAGAGATCCGCCCTTTCAAAATATACCAGAATTGTGCTTCTCGGACCTGATTTGGAGGAGCTGCGGCCTCCCAAAGTGGGCCTATTTCACCCCATTTGAAAGCCATTCGCCCTTTAAAGTTGCCTCTCTTCCGGGAGACGTAGCTCCGCCTCCTTACATCCGATCGACTGGATTCCGGTTTCCTTGAAAAGTAGAGATCTAGAGCTTTCCAACGAGGGGTCGATCAACCCTGTAGGCCCAAAGGCCCCGGCGTGGCGGGTAGGTGCGCGCCGGTACTGTCTGCTCCAGTACTATGCGCCCAATCGAAAATCCGAGAGAAGCGTTTTAAAGCCAGAGATCCGCCCTTTCAAAATATACCAGAATTGTGCTTCTCGGACCTGATTTGGAGGAGCTGCGGCCTCCCAAAGTGGGCCTATTTCACCCCATTTGAAAGCCATTCGCCCTTTAAAGTTGCCTCTCTTCCGGGAGACGTAGCTCCGCCTCCTTACATCCGATCGACTGGATTCCGGTTTCCTTGAAAAGTAGAGATCTAGAGCTTTCCAACGAGGGGTCGATCAACCCTGTAGGCCCAAAGGCCCCGGCGTGGCGGGTAGGTGCGCGCCGGTACTGTCTGCTCCGGTACTATGCGCCCAATCGAAAATCCGAGAGAAGCGTTTTAAAGCCAGAGATCCGCCCTTTCAAAATATACCAGAATTGTGCTTCTCGGACCTGATTTGGAGGAGCTGCGGCCTCCCAAAGTGGGCCTATTTCACCCCATTTGAAAGCCATTCGCCCTTTAAAGTTGCCTCTCTTCCGGGAGACGTAGCTCCGCCTCCTTACATCCGATCGACTGGATTCCGGTTTCCTTGAAAAGTAGAGATCTAGAGCTTTCCAACGAGGGGTCGATCAACCCTGTAGGCCCAAAGGCCCCGGCGTGGCGGGTAGGTGCGCGCCGGTACTGTCTGCTCCGGTACTATGCGCCCAATCGAAAATCCGAGAGAATCGTTTTAAAGCCAGAGATCCGCCCTTTCATAATATACCAGAATTGTGCTTCTCGGACCTGATTTGGAGGAGCTGCGGCCTCCCAAAGTGGGCCTATTTCACCCCATTTGAAAGCCATTCGCCCTTTAAAGTTGCCTCTCTTCCGGGAGACGTAGCTCCGCCTCCTTACATCCGATCGACCGGATTCCGGTTTCCTTGAAAAGTAGAGATCTAGAGCTTTCCAACGAGGGGTCGATCAACCCTGTAGGCCCAAAGGCCCCGGCGTGGCGGGTAGGTGCGCGCCGGTACTGTCTGCTCCGGTACTATGCGCCCAATCGAAAATCCGAGAGAAGCGTTTTAAAGCCAGAGATCCGCCCTTTCAAAATATACCAGAATTGTGCTTCTCGGACCTGATTTGGAGGAGCTGCGGCCTCCCAAAGTGGGCCTATTTCACCCCATTTGAAAGCCATTCGCCCTTTAAAGTTGCCTCTCTTCCGGGAGACGTAGCTCCGCCTCCTTACATCCGATCGACTGGATTCCGGTTTCCTTGAAAAGTAGAGATCTAGAGCTTTCCAACGAGGGGTCGATCAACCCTGTAGGCCCAAAGGCCCCGGCGTGGCGGGTAGGTGCGCGCCGGTACTGTCTGCTCCGGTACTATGCGCCCAATCGAAAATCCGAGAGAAGCGTTTTTAAAGCCAGAGATCCGCCCTTTCAAAATATACCAGAATTGTGCTTCTCGGACCTGATTTGGAGGAGCTGCGGCCTCCCAAAGTGGGCCTATTTCACCCCATTTGAAAGCCATTCGCCCTTTAAAGTTGCCTCTCTTCCGGGAGACGTAGCTCCGCCTCCTTACATCCGATCGACTGGATTCCGGTTTCCTTGAAAAGTAGAGATCTAGAGCTTTCCAACGAGGGGTCGATCAACCCTGTAGGCCCAAAGGCCCCGGCGTGGCGGGTAGGTGCGCGCCGGTACTGTCTGCTCCGGTACTATGCGCCCAATCGAAAATCCGAGAGAAGCGTTTTAAAGCCAGAGATCCGCCCTTTCAAAATATACCAGAATTGTGCTTCTCGGACCTGATTTGGAGGAGCTGCGGCCTCCCAAAGTGGGCCTATTTCACCCCATTTGAAAGCCATTCGCCCTTTAAAGTTGCCTCTCTTCCGGGAGACGTAGCTCCGCCTCCTTACGTCCGATCGACTGGATTCCGGTTTCCTTGAAAAGTAGAGATCTAGAGCTTTCCAACGAGGGGTCGATCAACCCTGTAGGCCCAAAGGCCCCGGCGTGGCGGGTAGGTGCGCGCCGGTACTGTCTGCTCCGGTACTATGCGCCCAATCGAAAATCCGAGAGAAGCGTTTTAAAGCCAGAGATCCGCCCTTTCAAAATATACCAGAATTGTGCTTCTCGGACCTGATTTGGAGGAGCTGCGGCCTCCCAAAGTGGGCCTATTTCACCCCATTTGAAAGCCATTCGCCCTTTAAAGTTGCCTCTCTTCCGGGAGACGTAGCTCCGCCTCCTTACATCCGATCGACTGGATTCCGGTTTCCTTGAAAAGTAGAGATCTAGAGCTTTCCAACGAGGGGTCGATCAACCCTGTAGGCCCAAAGGCCCCGGCGTGGCGGGTAGGTGCGCGCCGGTACTGTCTGCTCCGGTACTATGCGCCCAATCGAAAATCCGAGAGAAGCGTTTTAAAGCCAGAGATCCGCCCTTTCAAAATATACCAGAATTGTGCTTCTCGGACCTGATTTGGAGGAGCTGCGGCCTCCCAAAGTGGGCCTATTTCACCCCATTTGAAAGCCATTCGCCCTTTAAAGTTGCCTCTCTTCCGGGAGACGTAGCTCCGCCTCCTTACATCCGATCGACTGGATTCCGGTTTCCTTGAAAAGTAGAGATCTAGAGCTTTCCAACGAGGGGTCGATCAACCCTGTAGGCCCAAAGGCCCCGGCGTGGCGGGTAGGTGCGCGCCGGTACTGTCTGCTCCGGTACTATGCGCCCAATCGAAAATCCGAGAGAAGCGTTTTAAAGCCAGAGATCCGCCCTTTCAAAATATACCAGAATTGTGCTTCTCGGACCTGATTTGGAGGAGCTGCGGCCTCCCAAAGTGGGCCTATTTCACCCCATTTGAAAGCCATTCGCCCTTTAAAGTTGCCTCTCTTCCGGGAGACGTAGCTCCGCCTCCTTACATCCGATCGACTGGATTCCGGTTTCCTTGAAAAGTAGAGATCTAGAGCTTTCCAACGAGGGG